>NW_022630126.1:220638-248653 GCF_010909765.2 Amblyraja radiata | reverse complement strand
GAGAGAGAGGGGAGGGACCACTGCGTCAGCGTGCAATCAGGACCTTCTCCAACACATACCCTCCCCACATCTACTCACCCCGTGTTTGGAGAGAGGCAAGGCAGATTGCCCAAGTATCCTGGAGCTGATATTTATACCTAATCCGCATAAGCAAAAACATCATCTGGGAACAATCTCAGTGCCGTTCACAATCCCATTCCATCTCACTGTCCACACTCCTCATGGACCCATCCTCCTCCCCATTCCCTGTCACCGCCCACATTTCACACCATACCTCTCCCTCTGCCCACACACCCCCATAGACCTAAACCCTTCCCCATTCCCTCCCTCCACCCTCCCAATAGACTGGAACTGCCTCCCCATTCTCTTCCACTCCCACACACTCCCAATAGACTAGAACTGCCTCCCCTTTCTCTTTCTCTCCCCACACTCCGAATACACCAAACCCCCTCCCCATTCTGTCCCTCTCCCGCACACACCCAATAGACTGGAAACCCTCCCACTCTGTCCCTCTCCCCACACACCCCAATAGACTGGAACTCCTCCCCATATCTGTCCCTCTCCCCACACTCCCCATCACTGAAACCCCCTCCCACTTTCTCCCCACTGGCATACACTCCTCATACACCCAATCCTTTTTCCATTCACTTCCACGTATCAATAGGTCACAAGAATTACCCCTCCACAGAGTTTCAGTCGAGCCATACCCCTTCCCAGAGAGATGATCCGGTGGAATTCAATGGGAGAAAGGATGATTCAGGTCATGTGAATAGTAGTATTCGGCCCATCAAATCTACTCAACATTCAATCATGGCTAATCTATCTCTTCCTCCTAACCCCATTCTCCTGCCTTCTCCCCATAACCACTGACACCAGCCACACTAATGAATGGGAAAAGGCATGGGAAGAGAGAAGAAATAGGGTAATGGAAGGTGTGTATCAGAGAATGAATGTGTGATTGGAGGGAGGGAGGGATTAAGGTGTGCTGGTTGTGAATGAGGTTGAATGAGTAAGATGTGTACGGAGAATGAATGATGAAAGGAATGTGGAGAGTGAGAGGGAGAGGAAGGATGAATGAAGGAATTCTCGAAGAAAGAGAGAAGGGAGACGAGGCAAAGAGGAAAGTGAGTGGACTGAATGGAATTATGTCTTCCAGAAAGTTCCGTGACACCACGGAAGGGGCGGAAAGCTGAAGATGGGCCGGAGGAATCCACCTATCAGGTTGGTACTGTTGTGGCAAAGAGGCAGATCAGCGTTGGTCTCCTTGTTGTCCCTCCACACCAGCACTGCCCCATGGATAGTAACTCCATGCCCGCGGCCATTTGCACCTCACGCTGCCTCGGCAACGCCAGCAGCATCATCAAGGACCAGTCTCACCCCGGACACTCCCTCTTCTCCCCTCCCCCATCAGGCACGAGGTACAGAAGTGTGAAAACGCACACTTCCAGTTTCAGGGACAGTTTCTTCCCAGCTGCTCTCAGGCAACTGAACCATCCTTCCACAACCAGAGAGCTATCCTTAACATATCTACCTCATTGGTGCCCCTCGGATTATCTTTGCTGGCTTTATCTTGCACTAAATATTAATCCCTTATCATGTGTATCTACACTGTAAATGGCTCGATTATAATCATGCATTGTCTTTCCGCTGACAGGTTAGCATGCTGCAATAAAAGCTGTTCACCGTGCATCGGTACTTGTGACAATAAACTAAACTGAACTAAACTCTTTCCCCCCACCCCACCCCCTCCTCCCAGTGTCGGGCACCAACCACCTCCCCCACTCCTGCCCACCAAACCCACATCACCGTCCCCACCCCTTGTCACCGTCTTTCTCCCAGGATACTGACCCCCCTCAACACACTGAATCCCTCCATCATATCCCACTTTGTCCACTGAGACTGACCCTCGATGTTCATTAGTCCATTCAGCCCATCAAGTCTACTCCGCCGTTCAATCATGGCTGATCTATCTCTCCCTCCCAGCCCCATTCTCCTGCCTTCTTCCCATAACCGCTGACACCCGTACAAATCAGGAATCTTATCCATCTGCCTGAAAAATATTCTCCGAATTGGCCTCCACAGCAGTCTGAGGCAATTATTTCCACAGATTCGCCACCCTCTGCTGAAAGAAATACCTCATCATCTATTTCCTAAAGGAACATCCTTTAATTCTGAGGCAGTGGCATCTGGTCCTAGACTCTCCCACTAGTGGAAACATCCTCGGACCCCACTTCCCCGCTATGTCCCGTTCCACGTACTGAACATCACCGACCCTGTCCCTGCCCCACTCCCCCGCTGCTAAAACCTTATCCTGTGCCTTCCACACCCCAACATTCACTCCTACATACCCCCCGCCCCTCACCACCTGAGCTCAGTGAAAGTCTCTCCACGCCCAGACTCTGTAACCACCTCTCTCTGGACCCTACACCCCTCCCTGTCTGTGTAACCCCATCTCCCCCCTGGCCCCTTCGCCCCTCCCTGTCTGTGTAACCCCATCTCCCCCCTGGCCCCTACACCCCTCCCTGTCTGTGTAACGCCATCTCCCCTCTTCCCCCTACACCCCTCCTTGTCTTTGTAACCCCTCTGGCCCCTTCACCCCACCCTGTCTGTGTAACCCCATCTCCCCTCTGGCCCCTTCACCCCTCCGTGTCTCAGTAAACCGCTCCATCCCGGCCCCCACATCGTGGGCTGTTTATTCTATTCCTGTAACCTGTGTTTCTCTCCACACAGGAGCTGAATGACCGGGATCTGTACAGCGAGATCGAGCTCAGATCAAAATGAGCCCCAGCTCAACCCCTCTCTGTGTGCACCCTCCCTCCGCCCACTTTCTCTGCTCATCTCTCTCTCTCCTCACTCTCTGCACCAACCTCCCCTCCATTGACTCCATCTGCCCCTCATGTTTCATGTATTTTGTGTTTTCATGGCTTTTGGCAGATCAATTTTCCTCCTGAGATAAATAAAGTTTTATTGCATCGTAAACACGTCCGGTCACAAAATCAACAACTTGAACACCTGCATGTCTTGTTTTTTAGTGACAGAACTGTGTTTTGAGATACAGCGTGGAAACAGACCTTTTAGCCCAGCGAGTCCACGTTGACCAACAATCACCCCATACTAAGGCTGTCCTACACACACTAGGGATATTTATACCAGGCCAATTAACATATACACCTGTACATCTTTGGTGTGTGGGAAGAAACCGGAGCACCCGGGAAAACAGAAGGGTTGGCGTTGCCCAAGCAGCTGCGGCTCGCCCGCAGTCCGTCTGTCTTTCCTATCTTTGTTCTTTTTGTCTTGTTAGATGTATGTTTTAGTCTATTTTTAGTTGTGTATGTGTGGGGGGTGGGGAAAACTGTTTTACCATCATCCGGTGGCGGGTACAACATCAAGAGCCTCGATTGCCTCGATGCAGCGGAAGAACAAGCAAGGAAGAGATAAGACTGTTTGCTTTCCATCACAGTGAAGAGGTGCCTGGAGATTCACTGTGATGGACGTTTGTGTTAATTTGTGTTCATGTGTGTTTTGTGTTCATGTGTGTATTTCTGTCATGGCTGCATGGTATAAAATTTCATTCAAACTTGTGATGTTATTCTCACTCCCCCTCTCCCCTCTCCCCGTTTACTGTTACTGTCACTCTTCCTCTTCCTTTCATAGTAGCCATTATAATGCTTGTTAGTAGTGACTCTGCCTATTATGTGCTTTATATTATCAAGAGTTGCCTACGCTAGTTAGTATGAGTAGCAGCTAGGAAATGTAATGTCTGCAGATCCTTGCTGTAAGTAGGTTTAATAAACATGTTGTAACTTGATATGTGTTCGAGTCAATCATTACATGGTGTCAGAAGTGGGATTGAGTTTGAATTGAATGTCTTTGGCATGATCAAGTACTTTCTTCAGATTTACATCGTGTTCAGTCAAATCACGTCTGTAGATGAGAATATCATCAACAATGATGGTGCATGGATACTCTGCAAACAATTGTTCCGTAGTGCACTGGGAAACTTTGCTGGTGAATTTGATGCCAAAGGGCATTCTCAGAAATATGTATCGGCCAAAGGGGGTGATGATCGTTGTGAGATTGGACGAGTCTGGGTCCAGTGGAATCTGCCAAAACGTGCTTTTGGCATCTAGAACGGAGAATAATGATGCATTGCCTATCTGGGCAGCATCTTCTTCTGTTGTTGGCATTGGGTAATGCAGGCATTTGATGGCAGTGTTCAGATCTCTGGGGTTTATGTAGATACCGATCTCCTCCTTGTTTTTCTTCGTTGCGACCACCACTGTGTAAACCCAGTCAGACGGGTCAGTAACTTCAGCAGTAAAACCCATGGAGTCCATGCGCTTGAGTTCATTGTGTATTCTGTCACGCAGGGCATACGGAATATTGCACGCGATCCCATATTGGGTTCCCCAGCGCAACGACTGATGTCTAACCAAACCCGTCCTCCCCTACCTGTGTCCCAGCAGCTTTTGCAGCCACAAGTTCGTTCCCCGCCTGCAGTCCAGAAACAACTACAATTCAAACGTTACACGCAGAAGCGCTTCTTCGACAAATCCAGCAAGCCACTTAAACCTCTCGCACGTGGACAAATGGTTCGTCTCCAGACAAACAAGGGCCATGCACATCTGGGTCACATCCAAGCCCTGCCAAAGAACCGCACTCTTATCTGGTTGAAGCGGACGGAGCCATCCACAGACGCAACTGTCAACCTAGGCTTCCGGTGAAGGAACCGCGTCCTGCGACTCCGTATCCAGATGTCTAGCATTTCGTATACCCTCCCACGGTCGGTCCCACTGCCAACTATCGTTTCCACCGCTGCCTCCCCACGTTGCTTGGCGATCAGCTCGTCTATCTCGTCACCCTCCCTGCCATCTGGTCGCCGGTCGTTTCCACAATTCCCTCCCCGGTATTTTCTCCGATAAAAGGAGGTGAGGCGGACTCGTACCGCACACGGGCCGGACAGGTTTGCAGGCCACTCATTAGATATGGTGATTATGTGTAATTTTGCAAACTATCCCAAATGTGTTATTAACATTCCACGCATGTACGGGGGTTAAAAAAAACACACGGTTGGTATATCATTTTTTGCCGAGTTTTGTGTTATAATAGAGCGATTGTTTTTCCTTTTTTTTCTTTTCTTTCTAGGGTCTTATTTCCTTTCTTTACTTCCTTCTCTAACTTCTTCCCCAAGGGGCTTTCTTCTCCCAACACTTTCCTGCACCTTCACGATTCTTGCTCACTTTCCTTACTTCTTTTATTTCTACCTTTTTTAAAGCTCGAAAAATGAAGTGGTACAACAAATGTAATAAGATATATGTGATGTGTATTAATGTAATTTACTGTACTTCTAATAAAAATCAAATAAATAATTAAAACATTATTTAATTAAAAAAAAACATTCCACCCATGTTGCTCAGCAACCGACGTTTCTTTAATTTCTACAAGGAAAGATGTAGATTGGCTATTTCATACTAGCCAATTATAGTGCTTGTTAGTAGTGACTCTACCTATTATGTGCTTTATATTATCAAAATCTTGCCTACGCTAGTTAGTACTGGACTAAGTGGGACCCGTTAGGTCTCATGTTCACACGTGAGGGCTGGTCCCCCAACGCAGTATTTCACCTCCCCACCAATTCCAATAGTAGTGGCCAGTGGGGGAGGGGGGAGGTTCTGGAGCGCTAGTATGGGCGTTGTGGGCTGAAGGGACTGGTTTACAGAGGGATAGTATGGGCAATGTGGGCCGAATGCTGGCAACTCGGTGCAGGCTCGAAGGGCCGAATGGCCTACTCCTGCACCTAATTTCTAATTTCTAATTTCTATGTAACTCGCTCACTCACGGCTGGTGGGCTGGCAGTTGACACAAGGCTATTCCTTGAAATTCCATTTCAAGCAGGGCAACCAAATGCAAGTGCAGTTTCCTACCTCTTGAGGCAGGGTGCAAGGCCACCGAATTCAAGTGCAGTTTCCTACCACGTTAGGCAGTGTGCAAGGCCGGCGAATTCAAGTGCAGTTTCATACCACTGATCGTCCCCTATCAATAACCCGTTCATGCCTTCTCCCCATATCCCTTGACTCTACTAGCCCCTAGAGCACTATCTAACTCTCTCTTAAATCCATCCAGTGATTTGGCCTCCACTGCCCTCTGTGGCAGGGAATTCCATAAATTCACAACTCTCTGGGTGAAAATGTTTTTTCTCACCTCAGTCTTAAATGGCCTCCCCTTTATTCTAAGACTGTGGCCCTTGGTTCTGGACTTGCACAACATTGGGAACATTTTTCCTGCATCTAGCTTAGCCAGTCCTTTTATAATTTTATATGTTTCTATAAGATCTCCCTCATCCTTCTAAACTCCAGTGAATACAAGCCTAGTCTTTTCAAGTTTTCCTCATATGACAGTCCAGACATCCCAGGGTCAATCTCGTGAACCAACGCTGCACTGCCTCAATCACAAGGATGTCCTTCCTCAAATTAGGAGACCAAAACTGCACACAATACTCCAGATGTGGTCTCACCAGAGCCCTACACAACTGCAGAAGAACCTCTTTACTCCTATACTGACATCCTCTTGTTATGAAGGCTAACATTCCATTAGCTTTCTTCACTGCCTGCTGTACCCGTAAGCCAACTTTCAGTGACCGGTGTACAAGGACACCCAGGTCTCGCTGCTCCTCCCCCTTACCTAACCTAACCCCATTGAGATAATAATCTGCTGCATTGTTTTTGCCGCCAAAGTAGATAACCTCACATTTATCTATATTATACTGCATCTGCCATGCATCTGCCCACACACTCAACCTATCCAGGTCACCCTGCAACCTCCTAACATCCTCTTCACAGTTCACACTGCCACCCAGCTTTGTGTTATCCGCAAACTTGCTAGTACTGCTCTTAATTCCCTCTTCCAAATCATTAATATATATGGTAAACAGTTGCAGCCCCAACACCGAGCCTTGCGGCACTCCACTCGCCACTGCCTGCCATTCTGAAAAGGACCCGTTCACTCTTACTATTTGCTTCCGGTCTGCCCAATTTTTTATCCATGTCAACACCCTACCCCCAATACCATGTGTTCTAATTTTAGTCACCAGTCTCCCGTGCGGGACCTTATCAAAGGCTTTCTGAAAGTCTAGATACACTACATCCACTGGCTCCCCTTCATCCATTTTACTTGTCACATCCCCAAAAGATTCCAGAAGATTAGTCAAGCATGATTTCCCTTTCATAAATCCATGTTGACTTGGACTAATCCTTTTACCGCTATCCAAATGCCCCATTATTACCTATTTAATAATTGACTCAAGCATCTTTCCCACCACCAAAGTCAGGCTAACTGGTCTGTAATTCCCTGTTTTCTCTCTCGCTCCTATCTTGAAAAGTGGGATAACATTAGCTATCCTCCAATCCACAGGAACTGATCCTGAATCTATTGAAATTTGGAAAATGATCACCAATGCGTCCAATATTTCTAGAGCCACCTCCCTGAGGACCCTGTGATGCAGACCATCAGGCCCAGGAGATTTATCATCCTTCAGTCCCATTAGCCTACCCAATATTATTTCTCGCCTGATGATATTTTATTTCAGCTCCCCTACCTCCTTAGATCCTCTGTCCTCCAGTACACCAGGGAGAATGTTTGTTTCTTCCTTAGTGAAGACAGATCTGAAGTACCTGTTCAACTCTTCAGCCATTTCCTTGTTGCCCATAATAATTTCACCCGTGTCACAAGTGACCCACATTTGACTTTGCTACTCTTTTTCCCTTAACATATCGAAATAAGCTTTTACTGTCCTTCTTTATATTCCTGGCCAGCTTCCCCTCGTACTTCATGTTTTCAGCCGGTATTGCCCGTTTTTTCCCCTTCTGTTGTCCTATGAAAGTTTCACAATCCTCTGGCTTCCGGCTACTCTTAGCTGTGTTATACATCTTTTTTTTTAGTTTTATTCTATCTCTAACTTCTCTTGTCAGCCACGGTTGCCTCATGCTCCCCTTAGAATATTTCTTCCTTTTTGGAATGAAATTATCCTGCATCTTCCGGATGATGCCCAGAAATTCATGCCGTTGCTGTTCCACTGTCATTCATGCCAGGATCCCTATCCAATCTACCTTGGGCAGCTCCACTCTCTTGCCTTCATAGTCCCCATTGTTCAACTGCATCACTCACACTTCAGATTTAACGTTCTCCTTCTCAAATTGCACATTAAAACTATACTGACAGAGTGACAAACTGTCGGTTGTACTGAAGGAGTGACACACGGCGTTGTATTGTTATGGAGTGACACTATTAATGGTGGCACAGAAGGAGTGACACGCTGTGGGTTAGAGCTGATGCAGTGGCACACTGTGGAGTAGTACTAATCGAATAACAAAATGCGGAGTCGTACTGATGGAGTGAGACACTGCGCGGTTGTACTGATACATTAATACACTGTGAGGTGATTGTGATGGGGTGGCAGATTGTGGCATACCTCAGACGCAATGACACACTGTGGGGCAGTGCTGATTGAGAGAAAGACATTGGGGTAATACTGATGGAGCCATACACTGTGAGGCTCCACTGATATGATGACACAATGAGTGTAGTACTGGTGGAGTGATACCAATTGGGTTAGCACTGCTGAAACAACACTCTGCAATTGGTCTGATGTAATGACACACTGTGGGGTAGTACCCATTGATGCACATTGAGCTTGAACCATTTGAATGACACAATGTGGGATAGTCATGATGTAATTCCACGCTATGTTGAAGTACTGATGGCGAGGCACACTGTAGGGTAGTACTGATGGTATGACACATTCTGTCATAGATCTGATGGAGTGACACACTGCACGATTGGACTGATGGATTGACACACTGCGCGATTGGACTGATTGAGTGACACACTGTAGACTGGTACTGTTGGAGTTCGTTCGCTCCTGTGTCAGACGACGTATATCCCGCTGTCGGTTTCCACTGCAGCCTGACCTATCGCCAGCCGTCTTGACTATGACTTGCCACTGGATCCTAATAGACCGGGGACGAGAGAGTGAGGTTGACGATTTGCGCAACCCTAACCTTTTAATCCAAGACAAGCGCAAGTCATGACTTCATGACCCGTACCGCCCAACGAGCGAAACAAGACAACAGGAGCGCGTGCAGCTGAGAAGAAGCGCATCGCAGAAGCTCGGAGACACCACAACTTCTCCAGCAGCGCCCACACAACGGTGTTCCATATGCGGGCGAGCCTTCCGGGCCCGGCTCGGTCTCACCAGTCACCTCCGGAAACACAAACAAAAACACTGAAGTCATGGTCTTCTTCGACTACGAAGGACGAACAACAACAACTGATGGACTGATACACTGTGGGGTAGAATTGATGAGTTCGAATTCTGGAGTTGTACGATGCAGTGACATACTTTAGGGCTGTACAGTTTGAGTTAAACTTGTAGAGTAGCACTGGGACTGACACACTGCGGGGTACAGCTGATGGAGGGGCACACTGTGGGACAATACTGATGCAGTGACACTCTGTGGTGCTATTGATGGAGTGAGACACCGTGACGTGGTACTGATGGAGTGAAACTCTGAGGGGGGGGGGATACTGAAGGAGTGACACACTGTCAAGTAGTATTGATCTGGTGACACTCTGTAGGGAAGTACTGATGGAATGCAACATTGGTGCAGTACTGATGAACAGACACACAATGCAGTAATATTGATGGAATGACACACTGTGGGGGAGACTACATGTTATGACGCATTCAGTGATAGTTTTTTGGAGAGACACAGTGTGGTAGTACTGATGAATTGATACACTGTGATGTCGTATTTTTGCTATGACAAACAGTGCTGTAATACTAATGGAATAACACACTCTGGAGTTGTAACAATGGATTGACACACTGTGGCATAGTACTGATGAAATGACACACTATGGGTTAGTGCAGATGGAATGACATACTTAAGGTAGTACAGATGGAGTAACATACTATTGGGTAATACTGCTGGACAGGTACTATGTTGGGTAGTACTGAAGAAATGACACACTTAAGGTAGGATTGATGGAGAAAAACAATGTGGGGTAGTATTGAAGGAATGACATAGTGTGGGGTTGCACTGACGGAGTGACACGCTCTGGGATGTACTGATGGAGTGACATAGTGTGGAGTAGCACTGATGGGGAGACATACTGTGGAGTAGTATTGATGGAGTCGCACAATGTGGGATAGTACTTATTAATACGACACTCCCATGTAGTTCTGATGAAGTGACACACTGTGTGGTAGTACTATTTCTTATGACAAATTGTGTAGTAGTGCTGTAGTAGTGCTGGGCAGTACTGATGCGATGGCATACTGTGGAGCAGTACCGATGGAGACACACTCTGGCGTAGTACGTATGTAGTAGAATTGATGGAGTGAGACACTGTGGGATAGTACATAGACGTTGATACATTCTGGGGGGAGTTCTGATTGAGTGACACACTGTGTGGTAGCACTGACGGAGTGCCACACTGTGCGATAGTACTATTTCTTATGACACACTGTGGGTAGTACTGGGGTAGTGACACACTGCGTGTAGTGCTGACAGTCATAGTCATAGATTGATACAGTGCAGAAACAGGCCCTTCGGCCTAACTCGACGACACCGGCCAACAATGCCCCAGCTACCCTAGTCCCACTTGCCTATGGTTGATCTAAAACTCTCCGAACCTGTCCCATACAACTGTTTTATTAAAGGATGGGATATCCCAATCTCAACTACGTCCTCTGGCAGCTTGTTCCATATACCCACACACTCTGTGTGTGAAATGTTACCCCTCTGATTCGTATTAAATCTATTCACCTTCACCTTGAACCTATGTCCTCTGGTCCTCGATTCCCTACGCTGGATAAATGACACTATGCATCTTCCCAATCTATTCCTCTCATGATTTAGTACACCTCCATAAGATCTCCTCATCCTCCTACGCTCCATGGAATAGAGATCCCACCTACTTATCCACTCCCTATAGCTCACACCCTCTAGTGCTGACAAAATCCTCGTAAATCTTTTCTGAACCATTTCAATATTGTCAATATCATCATTGAGCGGGAAGGCAGAGACAAATACGAAAGAAGGAGAAAAAGAAATACTGATTTGGAGAGTGGGTCGCTGCTGCAATAAAGGCGATAGAACTAAAATACACAGATGAGCGGGGCACAAGGAACTCTCCCTCCTTGCTGAAATGTTCAGCAAACATAAACTGTTGTAGCAGCTCAATGGCCGAAACGAACGGAAGCCATTTTGGGTCGAAACCGTGCAGCAGGTAAAAGAGTGCAGTGGAAGGATAGCCAATGTAAAGCGGGATCTGGGAGCAGTGAAAGAGGGACCTGGCAGACAGTTTAACCGCGGAGGAGTGGTGGATGTGGGGCAGATGGGAGAGGGTTTGGAATTAGTAGACATATGTAGTTGGGTGATGGTAGGTGGTAGAAAATAAGGAAAATAGTTTCTGCCAGGTGGTCGAGGTAGAGTGAAGGTGAGACAACATCAGCACAAAGGCTAACGGTGCAAGAATGTGACTGTAACACGTGATAAACGGGACCATCGAAGAAGAGATTCAGGTCGAATGGAACGAGATGGGGGATGGTTCGCTGTGGGTGAAATGTACGGCTGGGTGGTGAATGAAACAGGAAGGGACGAAAATGTATTGTGCGGATTATAGGTATAATAAAGGGGGTTATAGGTATAGGCAAATGGGATGAGAAGAGGTGAATCAAATAGGTGAAGAAATTGTAACATTGAAGGCTTCCCTGAAATCGGAAACTTGGGCTGTAGGCTACCTAAGCAGAATGTGCGGTATTTTTCGGACAGTGTGCATTGGGTCTTACCCTCGTAATAGAGACGGCTGACGATGGCCAGATTTGTGTGAATATGAGAAGTTAGATTGAAGCGCCATCCAGTGGCCATCTAAGCGCCATTTGGTCTCACCGACGTAGAAGAGGCCACATCGCGGGAACAAAATGCAGTTGACGAGGTGGGAGAAAGGGCATGAGAATTATTATCTAGCCAGTATTGTCTGCTGACTTCACTGGACGACGGCGAGGGAGGAAGTTTAGCATCTCCCACGATGGAAGTGGAATGTCTTAGCAGTCAGAGAAGGGTGGCTTGAGAGGGATGGGCAGAAGTGAGAATAATAGAGATTGGATTGTGTGGGAAAGATGGAGTACCGGATCTCGTTGCAGCTGGTGATAAATACGGAGATTAACGCACGGGTTGTGAAGCTTGATAGGATGCGGCAAGAGGTGAGGATTTGGGAAACCCACTACTGCTCGGAGAAAGGAGAATGGGAGCACAAGGCCGAGAAATGAAGGAGCTCCATCAGCCACAGTCGCAGAGGAAAAGGAGGACAGTTTATAATGAGGAAAGTGCAACAAGTGCAGGTGGCAAACATGGGCCTACCTGGACAGTCCTGTTGTGTAAAAATAGAAACGGGCGATGTGGTTTTAGGACTCTCCGGTTGAAGGTTAAGGAGGTGCTATCTGCTGAGGCGATATGGTTTGTGACAATGTTTGAGGCAGGCGTCATATGGGGCTGATGTTATATGTCCTGCGTTTGCTGGGAATAACACTTGGGGAAGGGGTGGTTTGGGTGGGAATGGTTGTGAACTAAGGAAATAGGGAGAGAGCCGTGTCTGCGCAATGCGGAGAAGGGTGGAGATGGTAATATGTGACCGGATGTGATCATTTTGGAGTTGAAGGAAATGATGGAGCATGATGTGTTGGATGAGGATGCTGGGCAGGTGAAATATGACGACCAGAAGAAGTGTATTACTAGGAGGAGACAGCGAGTGTTCCCATGTCGAAGCGTTCTGTTCTTTGAATTCACAGTTGTCGTTTCTCTTTATTAGATATCTCTTCCCACTGTTGTCATAAATGGGCCCATCGCCTGAGACTCATCTATACCCGTGGTCCTGCTCTCCCTCCCTGTCGTATTCCAGGGAACAAAGATAAAGTTATCCTGGTACTCGATCACCAGCCTCAGAATCCAACTTATTATCCCCCGACATTTCCGTTACCTCCAACATTATCCCAGAACGAGTCACATCTCTAACATTCTCTGCTTTCCACCGAGACCGCACCCTCGGCAAATCCTTGGATCACCCATTCCTCGCCCAGATACCTCCCTTGCAACTGCTAGCGATGTAAGACCTATCTCTATAGCTCCTCATCTATCTCCATTCTGGGACCACCACCAGTCCTTCCTGGTGAGACCCACAGGGGTTCAACTGCACCTCATCTATCCTCATATACGGCAGTAGGTGTTCCAGAATGCTCCTCTTGTACATAATGGGACGCACTCTGTAGCATATTGATAGACTTACGGACTCTGTTACCAGTTACATAATGTTCTGTGTGGATAATATTGTCCATGAGGAGACTATGATGTTTCCCTGACATCCCGCCGTGGGACACGATTTACATAAGACCTTTCTAAACCAGAAGAAGAGGGCCTTCAGGAATGGTGACAGGGAGGAGTTAGAACGGGCGCAGAAAGAAATGAAGGCGGGACGAAGAAAGCGGAAGGAAGACAACATGATGATACTGGAGCTGAAACTTCAACAGAACAACATGAGGAATGTGTGGATGAAGAGAATTACAGGCCAAATGAAGACCAGTGGCTTGGGAAGCGATTGCAATCAGGCCCACCGGGGCGCCGGGGAGATGGCAGCCCTGCCGGTAGTCTGTTAGATGTTTTCTTTATTTTTCTTATTTTATAGTTTGTTAAAAGTTTGTTTTAATGTTCTTCGGTTTGTATTATGTGGGGGGAGGGGATCGGGGGAAACTTATTTTCAAGTTCCTACCTTGCCAAAGATGTGATCAATTTTCGGATCACATTCTCCGGGATCTGCGGGATACCATCGATTGAGCTGGAAGCCTCTTCGGACTGTCGTGAGCCCCACCGCGGGGCGCGGACTTAACATCGAAGCGGATCTCTTGCCTGGGATCGCTCCCACCTTGACCACCGCCGAATCAACATCAGGGGCTCGTAGTCTCAGGTGAGGCCGAGTCGGGAGCTCCAACGCCGCGGAAGGCACGACCAGCCCCGACCAGCCCCGACGCTTGGTCCGGTCGCCTGGCGCGGGGAGGACGCTGGTTTTGACTGTTCGCCGCTTCTCCGCCCGCTGCCCCCCCCCCGTCTGTTACCTACCTGTTAACTGTTACCTACCTGCCTGTACCTGTGCCTGTGCCTGTGCCTGTGCACCATCGACGCTGGACACCTCCTGTGCCTGTTCTTCATCGATACTGGATGCTGGGCACCTCCTGTGTCTGTGCACCATCGACGCTGGACAGCTCCCTGCTCCAGCTGGATCATCTCTGCACCCTCACCGCTGGACAACTCTCTACACCTACACTACTGGACAACCTCTCTGCACCTGCACTGCTGGATACTCTCTGCACCCTCATCACTGGACTACCTCTACACCTGCTCTGCTGGACAACCTATTTGCTCCCTCAATTGCTGGACACCTCGCTGCATCTGCATTGCTGGTCAACCTCTTTGCTCCCTCACTGCTCGACACCTCGCTGCACCCGCTCTGCTGGACAACCTCTCTGCTCCCTCACCGCTGGATACTCTCTCCACCTGCACCTGCACTGCTGGACACCTCTCTGCACCCTCATCATCATGCTCAAATACTCAACTCTGCAGATGGCTGGTTTCTGCAACAACCACATCCCATCCTGCGTCCAGGTCGTTAAACAGCTTGGACGTCTGCGTCGACCGCGTTTCATCCACAGAGGCTCTCGGCGCAGGCGTGTTTGCTTCAACCACGGACATTCCATTCCATCCGTCTGCTCACTACCACGCTCTTCCCCCCCCCCCCTCAACCGCGTCACCCCCCATCCCAGCTGACCGCACGCACTGTCAACCGGGACAACCTCAGATCTCTCCAGCCTTCCCCCATCTCTCCACCCTCTCACAATGCCAACTTTGCCCTCCTCAACACCAGGTCGCTCAACAACAAAGCCCTTGCCCTCCATGAACTAATCCTTGACAACACTCTGGACTTCCTTCTGCTCACTGAGACCTGGCAACAACCCAATGTCTTCTTCTCCCTCAATCAAACATCCCCACCTGGATTTAATTACATTTCCAAGCCCCGCCCCTCCCGCCATGGAGGTGGCCTAGCTGTTATTTTTAACCGGAATTTTCGTATCACTGAACTTACCTTCCCCCCAGTAGCATCATTTGAATTCCTCGCCTTCAAAGCCCTTTCCTCCATGACAGTCATCCTCATTTACCGGCCACCTAAACCAAACCCCTCCTTCCTATCTGACTTCACTGAACTCCTCACACTTGCCTCATCCCTCTCCTCACGTCTGCTGCTACTTGGTGACTTAAATATTCACATGGACTCCCCCACCTGCAAGCTTGCATCTGAATTCGCCTTTTTACTGGACAACTTCTCTCTCACTCAGCACGTCACCTTTCCCACCCATGACAAAGGTCACATCCTTGACCTGGTCTGCTCCACAAATCAACCGGTACTCGACCTCCATCCTTGCCTCTTCCCCCTCTCTGATCATAAACTTATACGGTTCACCATCCCTTCTCCGACACCTCGCCCCCGCTTCCTCCGAGAAATCACCTTCCGTAATCTAAAATCCATTGATTCCCACCATCTCTCTGACCTGCTCTCCACAACTCTCCCCCTGGACTCAACCCCCATCTCACCTGATGATCTCACAAACCATCTCAACTCCACCTTGTCTACCTCCCTCAACACTCTGGCTCCCCTCAAAACAAGAACCGTAACTTTCAACACATCTTCACCCTGGTACACACCTGCACTTCGTAAACTGAAACAGACTGGTCGCCAACTCGAACGACTTATAAAGAAATCATCTCTCACAGTCCACCTTGAAGCTTACAAACTCCACCTCACTGACTACAAAGATGCCCTCATTGCTGCAAAATCTGCCTACCTCTCCTCCATATTCACCGATCCCTGCCTAAACCACAGAACCCTCTTCTCCACAGTGGGCAACCTCCTCAAGCCTCGAGCCAACACTCTCCCTACCTCTACTCCGGATCTCTGCAACTCATTCCTCCACTTTTTCGCTGATAAAATCAGCACCATCTATCAATCTTTATCCCCTGTACCCGACTCCCCAGCATCTACTCCACCACCTACCAAGGCCCCTCCTTTCAACATCTCCACTGACCTCCTTACCCCTCCTCCACACTGCTTCCTCTCCCAGTTTGACCTGGTCACCCCTATTGAAAATCTCCAAACTCATCAGCTCTTCCAAACCCACTACCTGCTCCCTCGACCCTCTCCCCACTGCCCTGTTGAAGTCCTGCCTCCCCGTTCTCTGCCCCTACCTCACTAATCTCTTCAACTCCTCATTGTCCCAAGGAATTGTCCCCTCCGCTTACAAAACTGCTGCCGTTACACCAATCTTAAAGAAACCTGGCCTTGATCCCTCCTCTCTCATTAACTACCGCCCAATCTCAAACACCCCTTTCTTTCAAAAACCCTGGAGCGTATCGTTGCGTCGCAACTTCATTCCCACCTCCTTGCGTATAACCTACTTGAACCCCTCCAATCTGGCTTTCGCCCCCTCCATAGCACAGAAACTGCTCTCCTCAAAGTCCTCAACGACCTCCTCACCTCTGCTGACACTGGTTCCCTCAACATCCTCATCCTCCTCGACCTGAGCGCAGACTTCGATACAGTGAACCACAACATCCTGCTCACCAGACTCAAAGACATCGGCATTGAAGGCTCTGCACTCAGCTGGCTCCGTTCCTACCTTTCCAACAGATCCCACTTCATCTCTCTCCACAACCACACCTCTGCTACAGCCGCAGTCACTCAAGGCGTTCCCCAAGGCTCCGTACTCGGCCCCCTCCTCTTCATCATCTACATCCTCCCCCTTGGTCAGATACTTCGCCACTTCAATCTGGACTTCCACTGTTACGCTGATGACACCCAGATTTACCTTGGCACCAAATCCCCCCACAACCCCTCCCCCCCCCCTCTCCCATATCAACTCCTGTTTGTCAGCTATAAAAACCTGGATGCAACATAATTTACTCAAACTCAACAGCGATAAGACAGAATTCTTCCTCATAGGCTCCAAAGCCACACTCAGCAAAATCAATAACCCCACTCTCACCATCGACGGCACCACTGTCTCCCCATCTCCCCAGGCCCACAACCTTGGCGTGATCTTTGATTCCACCTTCTCCCTTGAGCCTCACATCCGCCATGTCATGAAAACCTCCTTCTTTCATCTCCGCAACATCGCCAAACTCAGACCCTCTCTTACACTGCCCGCTGCTGAAAGACTCATCCATGCCTTCGTCTCCTCCCGACTGGACTATTGCAACTCACTTCTCCTTGGTATCAGCTCCACCTACACCAACCGACTCCAACTGGTCCAGAACGCAGCCGCCCGACTCATCACCCACAGCAAATCCTGGCATCACATCACTCCAGTCCTCAAACAACTTCACTGGCTTCCCATCTCCCACCGGATCACCTACAAAATCCTGGTCCTCACCTACAAAGCCCTCCACCATCTGGCCCCCCCATATCTCACTGACCTCCTCTCCCCCTTCCAACCCTCACGGTCCCTCAGATCCACATCAGCCGGTCTCCTCTCCATCCACAAGTCCAACCTCCGGAGTTTTGGGGACAGAGCCTTCTCCAGGGCAGCTCCCAGGTTCTGGAACTCCCTTCCCCAACTGATCCGCAATTCTGTGTCCCTCACCATCTTCCAGTCCCGCCTCAAGACCCATCTCTTCACCTCTGCCTATCCTTAGCCCCACGTCCCTGTCCCTTTTCATCTGTGCATTAATTGCCTCATACTGTGTTTTGTATTGAATTCTGTCTTTACTTGGTGTACTAGTCATGTCTCTACTATTTATTTCATTCCCCTTACATGTTTTTCCTCTACATGCTCAATTTTTGTAAGGTGTCCTTGAGACTCTTGAAAGGCGCCCATAAATAAAATGTATTATTATTATTATTTCCCCCCGATGCGGGAGCTTGATCGCCTCGACGCGGAGGGCCCGAACTCCGCAAGCTACGGGAGTCAAGATCGTCCCGTCAATGGAAGTCTCGAGACCCCGACCCAGGAAGAACAAAATGAAGGACTTGAACTTTATTTCGCCTTCCATGACAGTGAGGAACAAGAGTCACTGTGGTGGATGTTCATGTTAAAATGTGTTTTGAGTGATTGGTTGTTTTTAATTGTATGACTGACCTGGCCAAAGAAATTCCTCGTATGTTGCAAAACATACTTGGCGATTAGAGTGTGATTCTGATTCTGATTCTGATTTTGATTCTTGTCCTCTTTTTTTGACCAAGGTTATCACTTATTATTATTTAGCTTTTGTCATTTGGATTTCATCTCGACCCATCCATTATTCCTTATCCTTTTATCATTCATGTTTGCAACCCTTTTTGTCGTTTATTCACTGTTGCCTTCCATCATGTTATAAACTAACATTTATTTTGATCTTGCCCCAACTAACCTCTACTTCTTTATAATCTCTGACTTTATCTACAACCTCAATTGTTAACGTTAGTTTTTGCATTCCACAAATACTTCCTCACATATCTTATGCTTCCCACAATTGATCCTTTTCATTCATTTCCCTCAGCAGTTTAGTTTTATGTTGGTTAACATCAGCATTCAAGCTCACAGTTGAAGCAACAGGTAATTCAGAATGTATTACTAAGCATGCAATGTAGTAATACATCCACATACAAGTCATAGAGTCAAACAAGACCTTCAACCCAACTTGTCCATGCCAAACAAGATGTCCCATCTAAGTTAATTCCATTTGCTTGCATTTGGTCCTTATCCCTCTAAACCTTTCATATCTATGTACCTGTCAAAATAAGCACATTACCAAATCAGAATTCAACATG
This sequence comes from Amblyraja radiata, assembly GCF_010909765.2. Lineage (NCBI taxonomy): Eukaryota > Metazoa > Chordata > Chondrichthyes > Rajiformes > Rajidae > Amblyraja > Amblyraja radiata. The sequence goes on along the minus strand of NW_022630126.1, from coordinate 229,744 downwards.
GCTACATTAGTATATCATGTGCATAGATCATATGCTAGAATCAAATTTCCATCGCAATAAATCTTGTCCTTGATTACAACTTTCCACCAAATTCAATGTGCAATAAACAAATGGATATTCTCAAACTTCCAAGTTGTTAAATTACTGCATTAAAGCAACCATAGATCAACCTAGGTCTGTGGAAAGCTGGAATAAATGTGCACGTCGTAAAGTCATAGAGTTATACAGTACGGAAACAGGCCATTCGGCCCAACTTATCCATGCCGACCAAGACGTCCATCTAAGCTAGTCCCATTTGCCCCTGTTTGGCCCATTTCTCTCTCAATCTTTCCTATCCATATACCAGTCCAAACTGTTGAAGTACCTGATTCATCAAACTCTTCTGGCAGCTCGTGACTCTACTTTTCTTTGCTAGATCGATATTTGACATTAGCACTGTAACATTAGTGATACCCATGACTTTAATGGATTAGTCATTATCCACTATCTCAGGAATTTCTCCTTTATATATTATCCATTAAGACATATAAAACAACTACTTTGATCTAATAATCCACAATGTATTTTCAATATTCAGCATTAGCCATGTTGATGCTTAGCAGAACATGAGTGCCAGTTCAATAACACTTTGTTCATCATTTTGGGCAGTCCTGTGTAGTAGGCCCCTGATACTTGGCAGGAAAAGTTCAACTTCATGTCATCTGTCCAGGTTAGATTGAAGCTAATGTCCCAGAGGTGCACGAACAGTTTGCTAATCTACTGTGCCAAACAGTTTGCGCTATCCATCACAGTTTGCATATTTATCATTCGTTTTAATTTACCCAACACATTTAACATTTAGCTTTGCAAAACTTTAACTGGAAAGGCCATCCCTTCTCATCAGCGCTGTGGTCAATTAGAACATGTGGACATTAAATAGATTGTTCTTATTATTTGCTAAGTGCCTGCAGATGATTCATCATCTCAACCAACAATTTGTACATCCAGTAATAGTGTCCTTGAATGAAATTAATCTCATAGGTTTGCTGAAAGCCTTGTGTGTGGTTGTTTTTCTGATCTCTGTAAATTCACTGCCTCACTGCTCAACAGAATGAAGACTAATTTAAATTTCTTACAAATGTGTTGACAATCTCCAAAGCACCAGGCTCTTTCTCATCGCTGCTTTCACTGTTTATCCAATTGTACAGATGATCTCAAATGGTACATATTTTTAAATTATAGCAGTAATCTGGTATTGTACAATCTTCCAACATACATTTTTATTAATCAATGACAAGATTAGTAGCTTATATTTGCTGCAATGTGCTCTTTATACCTCTTTCCAAATCCACAGTGGCAGAATAGTAGAGTTGCTGCCTTACAGTACAAGATAACCAGGTTCCATCCTGACTACGGGACTACGGGTGCTACCTGTATGGAGTTTGTACGTTCTACCAGTGACTGTGTGGGTTTTCTCTGGATGCTCTGGTTTCCTCCCACACTCTAAAGATGTGCAGTTTGTAGGTTAATGGCTTCAGTTTTAAAAAATAAGATTGTCCTAGTGTGTAGGAATGCTAGTGTACGGGGTGATCACTGGTCAGCACGGATCTCAGTGGGCTGAAGGGCCTGTTTCAGTGCTGTTTGTCTACAGTCTAAAGTCTGAAAGAGTTGAATCATTTACAAAAGCAATTATTTTAAACATTTTACGGCTAAATGAAACAATATTAAGCTTTACCCCTTGAGTTGAGTTTTGTGGAAATGTCCTTACATATGGACCATAAGAGGTCCTTAAGGGTAACAAATGCCTCTGAAACTTTGCCAAGACATATGGATGGCACTTTCAAATGGCACGATCCTCCCACTGAGAAGGTGATTGCTAAAGGTGCCGTGGAGCATCCAGTAGGAAACCATTGAATACAGGTATATAAGAATCTGACACCATCAGCAAGCACTAATGAGCAGTTTGACCTTTTAGCAAGCATAGCTCTCAACATGCTAAGATACTTTGTGCAGGAAACGTTGCCTAACCTAAAGGACTCAGGAATAAAAGTTGTCTATATTTGCCTGAAAAGGATGGGCTGTACTGAACGTATAACATAGAGCATAGAACAGTGCAACACAGGAAGAGGCCCTTCAGCCCTTACAATGTCCATGCCAAACATGGTTTAGAAACATAGCAGCTGCTGGTTAGTACACAAGAGGACATAGTGGTGGAGTAACTCAGCAGGTCAGGCAGAACGTGGATCTGTAACATTTCAGTCTGGTCTCGATCTGAAACGTTACCTATCCATTTTCTCCAGAGACGCTGCCTGGCCGCTGAGTTCCTCCAGCACTTTGTGTCCTTCCATGCCAAACATGATGCCAAGTTAAATTAATCTCCTCTGTCTGCACGTGATCCACATCCCCCCCATTCCCTGCATATCCATGTGCCTATCTTAGAGCATCTTGATGCCACTATCGCATCTGCCGCTACATTTGTTCAAAACCACTAAAATGAAACACTAAGTTTGATTCCTCCAGCAGGATAATCAATCTGTATAAAATGCTATTGCATTCATCTTAGCTTGATGTAGGTTCACACGTTTACAAGAGTAGAATTAGGCCATTCGGTCCATCGCATCTACTCCGCCATTCATCATGGCTGATCTCTGCCTCCTAATCCCATTTTCCTGCCTTCTCCCCAGAACCCGTTCTAATCAAGAATTTGTCTATCTTAAAATATCACTGACTTGGACTCCACAGCACTCTGTGGCAATGAGTTACACAGATTAACTACCCTCTGACTAAAGACATTCCTCCTCACCTCCTTTCTAAAAGAGCGCCCTTTAATTCTGAGGCCATGACCTTTGGTCCTAGACTCTCCCACCATTGGAAACAACCTTCCCACATCCACTTTATCTATGCCTTTCAATGTCCAGTAAGTTTCAATGAGGTCCCCCTTCAACCTTCTAAACTACAGCGAGTACAGTCCCAGTGCTTATCATATGCTAACCCACTCATTCCTGCAATCATTCTTGTGAATGCTGGTGAAAGCAAAATATCATATTTTATTTGCATTATGAGCACTATAGAGTTTGTGCCTGACTGTTCAGTAGCAGATTATGTGGGTGAAACATATATTGCATATCTTCTGCACATTTATTTGTTAAAACATCCTGATTTGCAAACCTGTGGCGATCACTTGAATACAGGAGTCATTTTAATCACTAAATGAAAAACTCCCCAAAATGGCACTGACCAATGCATCAATCTCAATGGGACATTAAATGTAGCAATACCACTTTGATGCTGCTCTATTAAAACCAACAATTTAACTAGGATTCCGTATGCTCCCAAAAAATATAAATGTGTGTACGTTTGCATTTCACACCACCTATTATGCAGAGTTTGCTTGTCTATTAACTAACTGTTGGCAGAGGTGAATTGTGCAGCGATTTCTTGCAGCCGACCCCAGTGCTAGACCGAAGAAATTCAGAGGAGTAAAAAACACAGTGGGGCATCCATCTTGTTCAACTGGAAGAGAAAACTTTATTGACCCACATGCGCACACATCAATAACAGTACCTCTCCTTGGCTGTTATCATTGTCAGTTATTCACTACCTGCATCAAGTTTGTCTGAGTAACAATACAACATTAAGATTAACTCTTACAATTGAGAGGATATTTTTCATATATGTCAACACCCCCACTTGCTCCCGCATTGTATCTTAACTCAAAATAAACACATCCTAAGGTTTTCTACCTTACATCCTGTAGACTTTTACACACATGGTACTCTCCAAACATAAACTTTGCAAACTCCATCAACTTAAATTTTGTTGCAGGTTTTGTCATCAATCTGCTACCATCTGGTCTGTGGGCAATACTCCAAACTTATTTTGCCTGATACACAGTGGACCTCACAAAGTGATATTTTATGTCCACATGCTTACACCTCTGTCTACATACAGGATTCTTTGCTAATGCAATTGTACCCTGGTTATCCTCATAAACCTTGGGTGTGGGTACTGATGTCCATCAATACCTTCTAGTAGTTGTACTAGGTACATACACTCTTGTAGTGTTGCGGCTAACGCCATATACTCAGCTCACAAGTTGACAGTGCAACGGTGGGCTGCTTTTTGGTTTTCCATGAATCAAAGGACCATTTGTTTAGGCTTACACAATAACCGGTTGTACTACGTCTGTCGGTTACATCTGCATCACTGTACGCTTTGAACGCCAGTTTCTCATCGTCACATTTCTTGTAACTCTTTCTCAATTGTGCCTCTCAGATATCTCAGTACATGTTTTACAGTAGCCCATTGCTCTTCCGTCGCTCAGTAAAGTACTGTGACAGTTTACTTACTACAAAACTGAGATCGGGTCTTGTGCAAGTAGTCAAATAGATTAGGCTACCTACTACCTCTCTGTATTTTCTGACATCAGTCATCATTTCTGCATCATCAGTGTAGTTCAATTCTCGTTCACAAGGTGTCGCCCTCGGTTTACAATCTTGCATATCAAACCTTTCAAGTATTTTCTCCACATATTTCTTCTGTGACATTCTCACACAGTTATCACTCTGGTCAAAATCAATGCCAAGAAAATGTTTCAGTTTGCCCATGTCTTTCATCTTGAATTTGGCTGTGAGCATCTCCTTCACAGCTTTCAGTGCCTTTTCATCACTGGCAGCAATAATAAAGTCATCGACCCATATTATCATGATCACTTTCTCATTTTCTGTTTCCCTTGTGTAAACACAATGATCAGCTGGGTTTTGCACAAAGTCGTTTTCAGTCAGATACTCGTGTAGCATTTTGTTTCAATTTCTACCCGACTGTTTTAACCCATAAAGTGACTTTTCTAGCTATACACCAACTTTTCATTTGCGCTGGATTTTACATCATAACCTTCTGGCTGTTCCATGTAAATCTCGCAATCTATTGGTGCATGTAGGTAGGCAGTTTTGACATCCATCTGATGTAAAATCAGGTTTTCCTGTGCTGCTTTTTGCATCATCACTCTGATACTGGTCAGGTTAGCAGTAGGAGAAAATGTCTCCTCATATTCTACACCCAATTTTTGACTGTGTCCTTTGGCTACATACCGTGCCTTGTATTTATCAGATCCATCCTCATTGTTCTTGATTGCATATACCCATCTACCCCCCACTGCTTTCTTACCCTCAGGCAAGTTGGTTAGGGTAAATGTGTCATTTTCTCTCAGCGACTGCATTTCCTCATGCATTGCGTTAACCCATTCCTTTGAGTTAGTTGAGGTTACAGCTTCCCTGAATGTTAGGGGGATGTTACACATCAATCTGTAGCAATAATCTATGTTAATCATTACATGATCATCACTCGCCTTGCCAGTTACATATTCACTTAAGTAACCTGGATTTCTTCCTCAATCTAGAAGGGTAACGTGCAGGCTCATGCTGGTTTCACCTGTCTGTGCTTGGCTATTCACCTCAGGCCTAGTTACTGGATCTTGGCCCTGAGTATGTCCTGGACTCTCATCAGTATTTTTTTCTCATCCTACTGGCCCTATTCTGCACCTCAAAGTCATCGTCACCGGGGGTCATGTCAGTCTGTGTCTGCCGCTCTACAATTGTTTTGGTCACAAATTTCACCAGTCTGTGCTTCTTTACTTTCCCATGTCAGGATAGTAAATCATGTAAGCTGGGCTATTCTGTCGTACCCGACAAAGATTCCCTTCTCACACTTTGAGTCCAGTTTTCTCTTGTTCTGTTTATAGGCATAACACTCTGACCCCAAACTTTTGCATCCTAGACAGGTTGGGCCGTTTTCTTGTCAGCATCAAGTAAGGCGTCTGCTTTGTGCGCTTGTTAAAGCATCTGTTCCTCACTACAGCTGCTGTCTGCACTGCATAGGTCCAAAACTGTTTAGGTAACTCACTCTCTATTAGCATACACCTGGCCATGTCAAACAGGGTGCGCCAATTTCGCCTCAGCAGTACCATTCTGGTGTGGTGAGTATGGTGCTGAGGTCTCATGTCTAATGCAATTTCTGCTGAGTAGTGCCTGGTAATTCTTTCCCATGAATTCAGTACCATTGTCAGACCTCATACATTTAATCTTCCCGTATGGGGCTGTGTCAGCAAGAAACTTCTCGGTGGCTTTCACTGTGTCACTCTTATTCTTTAGAAAGTACACAAACACTGCACTGGAATAATCATCAGTGAATGATAGCGCAAACCTGTACCCCTCTCTGGACTCTGGGTCTATCGGTCCCGCTAAATCTGTGTGTACCAACTTCAAAACTGCTTGGCTCTTACATCAGGGTCCCTGTTCCTAGTTTGGATAAACTTTCCCTGAGTACACACTTCACAGTGTAGAGCAGGCTTGTCTGTTTTGCCCTTAATTGCCATACCTTCCACAACATTCTGTAATTTTTGAATATCTTCATAATTACAGTGCCCTAGAATCTCATGCCATGTCTGCATATCATAACTGCTCTTACATTGGTCATCACATTCAACGTTTACCGTGTGCAAGTAGTACAGTCTGTTGTACGCATGAATGTGGAATTTTGTACCGTCCTTGTGTTGTAGGACGTCTTCCCCGTCCCTGAAGATTACGGTTGCTCCGCTGGAAGTAGCTGCTTTTACAGAGAAGATGTCCTGCGGGTATGAGGGGATGTACAACGCCTGCCTCAGTGTTGTGTTGTGACGGCGCCCTTGGCTGTCAACCAAGCAAACCTCCGCGTCTCCTCTGCGCTCCGTGACTCCATCACACCTTGTGCCGTCAGCCAACTCCACGCAGTGTGTCTCGGACTGGAACATATCTTCGAACTTCTTTTTTTTAACTTTATTTATTTATTTATTTATTAGAAGTAGACATATTATAAAATGTAGTTACATATTATAGTAAAAAAACTTTTCATATACATCAGTCATACATTATTAAAATTTTCCATTATCAATTACTTCTGCTTCTAGTATTTTTATTTTTTATAGAAAGAGGGAAAAAGAGAGGGTAGAAAGTTACAAATAAAAAAGAAAGCAAAGAAAAACACAACAGAAAAACAAGGGAGGTGGAATGGGTTACCTGTAATACATCAATGGAGATAGGTTCGTAGGTTATAAAGTATAGCTTTTCATCTATTCCTGAGTTCAAGTTTCAGCTGGGTCCTCGTGCTGTACCAATCTATCCCTTCAGATAGTTAATGAATGGAGCCCAAATTTTATGGAAAAGATCTTGTTTGTCCATTAAGACAAGTCTAATTCTTTCTAAGTATAGGGTCTCTGACATTTCCGTAATCCACATTTTAATTGTGGGGGTTGTAGGGCCTTTCCAAAATTTTAATATTATTTTTTTTCCGGTTATTATACTGTAATTGAGGAAGTTTCTTTGGTTTGTTGTGAGTGTTAAGCTTTGTTCTGATATTCCAAGTATTATTAATTTTGTGTCTGGGTCCAGTTTTGTATTAATAACTTCTGAAGTTATTTCAAAAATATCTGTCCAGAAATGTTTAAGTTTTATGCAGTTTGCAAACGTATGTGTTAAATTAGCCTCTAAATGTAGACATTTATCACAAATAGGAGAGATTTGTGGGAAGATTCTATTTAGTTTTATTTTAGAGAAGTGTAGTCTATGTAAGACCTTGAATTGTATTAAAGTATGTCTGGCATTTAATGAACATTGATGTATTTGTTGTAAACTTTCGTCCCACATATCTTTCGTGATAGGATGACCTATTTCATTTCCCATTTGTATCTATATGGTTCGGTCGGTGGTACCTCGTTATTTAGTAGGGTGTTATAAATATAAGCTATTAGTTTTTCAGTATTAGGATGCTTGTTCAGACATTCATCAAGAATTTCTGATTCCCTATTCCTGTAAACTTGTGTATTAGATTTAACATAATCTCTAATTTGTAGATATCTGAAGAAATTATTTGAGTGCAGTCCATAAATCTGTTGTAACTCTTGAAATGAAAGAAAAGTACCTTTCCCATAAAGATGTCCTATATTTTTGATTCCATAATTTTTCCATTGTGTGAAACCTTTGTCCATAAAGGATGATTTGAATAAAGGATATTTACAATGGGAAGGCAGAGTGGTATATTATTCAATTTTAAATCTTTTTTTATTAGTTTCCAAATTCGTATTCCACTATGTATTATGGGGTTTTCTTTATAGGTTTTTTTGTGCAGTTTTGTGGGGGCAAATATGATCGGTCCAATTTCAAAAGGTAGACAGTCTTCCTTTTCCATCATTAGCCAATCTGGTTGTTGATCCATCTCTTCCAGCCAAAAATTCATGTTTTTAATATGGACTGCCCAAAAATAAAATAAGAAATTTGGCAAAGCCAGACCTCCATTTATCTTTGATTTACATAAATGTTTTTTACTTATTCTATGATTCTTATAATCCCAAACAAAACTTGCAACAATGGAATCGACTTTTTTGGGATATAAATTTGGATATATATCGGAATTAATTGAAGTAGGTACAGCAGTTGCGGTAAAAACTTCTTGAACCTTGCTATATCAGTGATGATATGCGAAGTTGCCCACGTATCGACCATCAGCCCTTTCAACTCGACTCCACGCTCTGACTGAATCACCGCGTCCCTTTCACTCACCAGGAATGCATATTCCTTGTTGTTAGTCTCCCCGGAAACTTGTCGTGCGTCGTCCCGCCGCTGTTTCCGTCTGCAGGTTGCGTCCCGATGTGTGGTGCTTTTACAGTGACTACACCACTGCTTGCGTTGACATGCTCTGGCTTTATGTCCTTTTAGGCCACACCTGAAGCACACAATGTCCGCTCTCTCCGCACTTGTACTTGTCGTGGCGGGTCTCACACTCGGTTGCACACGTGCCTTCATGACATTGTCGTCGGATGCTGCTGCACGCATCTTTTCCGTGTCTTCGTAGCTCCGTAGTTTAGTTTTAAATTCGGCATTGCCTGCTCACTTTGCGTGACATGGATAGCAATTGGTTTGAAAGATTCAGGCAGTCCCTTCAGAATCATTGCAATTAACAGTCCATCACTCAACACCTCACCAGCGTTTCTCAATGCTGTGATGGCGGTCTCTACCCGTATAACATATTCAGTTACACTCTCGCTCCTCAACTTTTGAAGTGAAGTCAGTTCTGTATACAGGCTTATTATACGTGG
>NW_022630126.1:203138-218138 GCF_010909765.2 Amblyraja radiata | reverse complement strand
CCTCTCGTCCTCCCATCCCTCCCCTACATTCCTCTCTTCTCTATTCGCCCCTGCCCTCTCCCTCTCTCCTTCCCTCGCCTCTGTCCTCTATTCCTGCTCCACTCCTCAGCTCCTACTCTCCTCCCCTCCTTGTTCCCTCTCTTCCTTTCTCCCGCCCATCAAATCCACACCAAAAGATAATTGGTAATATAGTGGGAAGGTCGAGCGAGTCTCCGCTCCGCCCTACCTCCTCTTTACTCCCCTCCCTCTCCCTCTCTCTCCCCTCCCCACAAATGCAGCACTAAAGATAACTGGAATATGGTGTAGGTGAGAGATTGTCACCTCCCCTCTCTCCTCTCCTCTACTCTTCGCTCCCGTCCTCTTCACCTCTCCACCTCTCTCCTCCACCCATCCCATCTCTGCCCGTCGCTTCTCCTCGCATCTCCTGTCCTCCCCTCTCCACTCCCATCCATTCCCCCTCTCCACTCCCACCCACTCCCCCTCTCCTCCCCTCTCCACTCCCATCCACTCCCCCTCTCCATTCCCCCTCTCCTCCCCTCCACTCCCATCCACTCTCCCTCCCTCTCCACTCTGCCCCTTTCCTCTCCCCCCCACCCTCTCCTCTGCTCTCCCCTCCAAACTCCCCTCTCCTCACCATCCCGCTCTCATCTCCTCTCCTCTTTCCTCCACTCACATCTCCTCCCCTCTGCTCCCTTCTCATCTCCTCTGCAACCAACTCCCCTCCTCTCCTTCCCCTCCTCCCCTCTCCTGCTCTCTCTTCTCCTCTCATCTTCCCCTCTCCTCTTCCCATCTCTCCTATCCCATCCCCTCCACCCCTATCTTCACCTCTTCTCCTCTCCTCCCATCCCCTACCCTCCGCTACCCTCCCCTATCCTGTTCTCTCTTCTCCTTCCATTACATATTACATATTACAAAAAAACATATTTGTAATATGGTGGTGGCGAGAGATTGTCCCTTTTTCTCTCCTCTCCCCTCCCCCTCATCGTCTCCTCTCCCCTCCCCTCTCATCCTCTCCTCTCCTATGTTTTTTTGTAATGTGTAATATGTAATGGAAGGAGAAGAGGAGAACAGGATAGGGTAGGGTAGCGGAGGGTAGGGGATGGGAGGAGAGGAGAAGAGGTGACGATAGGGGTGGAGGGAATGGATAGGAGAGATGGGACGAGGGAGAGGGGAAGATGAGAGGAGAAGAGGAGCAGAGTAACTGTCTTGCAACATTATTTACATTATTTACAATCCCTTTGCAGCATCCAATCAAATTCATGCATTTACAATACAATGGAGTTCCTCTGCAGATTCTCATACATACTACAATTACAAATATCCTTGGCATTCCTTATCTGAGCTACTGATCTGGGACCTAGACTTCCTGGCACCAGCTAGCAGGCCTGCGGCTTCTTATACACAAATGGCTAAAAGGCCTTTTGAATGCATGAATCTGCTTTATTTTGGCCAGGATTTACAAGAAGCAGGGAGGAGAGGTGAGGAAAGGAGGAGAGAGGAAAGGAGGAGAGAGAGGAGGTATGTGGAGGAAATGTGAGAGGAGGAGATGAGAATAGAGGAGAGGAGACAATCTCTCACCTAGTCCACTTTGCAATTATCTTTGGTGCTAGTTGTGAGGGGGAGAGAGAGGGAAGGAGAGAGGAGGGGAGTAGTGGAGAGACGGAGAGAGGGGGGGAGATGAAACCATAGAAACATAGAAAATAGGTGCAGGAGTAGGCCTTTGGCCCTTCGAGCCTGCACCGCCATTCGATATGATCATGGTCATCATCCAACTCAGTATCCCATCCCAAACGTCCAACCCTCCGCAGTTTTGGGGGACAGAGCCTTTCTCCAGGGCAGCTCCCAGGCTCTGGAACTCCCTCCCCCAACTGATCCGCAATTCCGTGTCCCTCACATCTTCCAGTCTCGCCTCAAGATCCATCTCTTCACTTTTGCCCTATCTTAGCCCCACGTCCCCCTCCCTTTTCATCTGTGCCCTTCATTGCTCATACTGTGTTGAATTGAATTATGTCTTACTTGTGTACTTCACACTGTGTTTTTGATTTTCTGTTTTGGATTGAATTCTGTTTTTAATTGTGTCATGTGATGTCTTGTAATTACTTGTTTTACTCCGATTATATGTTTTTATTCCGATTACTACTGTAAGGTGTCCTTGAGATTTTGTATGAAAGGCGCCCATTAAATATAAAATTATTATTATTATTACTATCATGTCTACTATATATTTCATCCCCTTACATGTTTTTCCTCTACCTGCTAAAATTTTGTAAGGTGTCCTTGAGACTCTTGAAAGGTGCCACATAAATAAAATGTATATTATTATTATTATTTATGCCCTGCCTTCTCTCTATTACCCCGATCCCTGTTAGCCACAAGGGCCACATCTAACTCTCTCTTAAAATATAGCCAATGAACTGGCCTCAACTAAATTCTGTGGCAGATAATTCCACAGATTCACCACTCTCTGTGTGAATGAAGGGGAGCGGGAGATGAGGGGGAGCAGAGAGCAGGGAGGAGAGGAGAGAAGAGGGGAAGGGTGAAGAGGGGAGGGGAGTCCGAGGACGACAATCTCTCACCTATCCATTTTGCCATTATCTTTGGTGCTGGTTTTGAGGGGAGGGGAGAGATGGGAGGAGAGAGGAGGGGAGGTGTGAAGAGGGGAGGAGAAGCGTGAAGAGGAGAGAAGGGGAGGAGAGCTGGAGAGGAGATGAGGGAGGAGGCAGGAGGAGTGGGGAGGAGATAGGAGGGGAGGTGTGAATAGGGGAGGAGAAGCGTGAAGAGGAAAGAAGGGGTGGAGAGCTGGAGAGGAGGGGAGTGGGGAGGGGAGGGGAGAGGATGGGAGAGGTGGAGGAGAGAGGATGGGAGAGAAGAGGGGAGAGGGAGCAAAGAGGAGGGGAGAGGAGGAGAGGGGAAGAAAGGATATGTGGGGAGGGTGAGTGAATGAGGGGAGGGGAGGCGTGAGAGGAGATGAGTGGAGAGTATAGGAGTGGGTGGGTAGTGGAGAACAATCTCTCACCTCCACTATATTGCAATTATCTTTGGTGCTGGATTTGAGGGGAGGGAGATAGTGGGGGGGGGGGGGTAGAGGAGAGGAGGAGGGGAGAGGAGAGAAGAAGGGTGAGGAGAGGAGAGCAAGGGGAGGAGGGGAGAGGATAGAAGAGGGGTAGGGAGGAGAGGAGAGAGGATGGGATGGGAGGGGAGGATATGCGGGGAATATGAGGGGAGGAGCGGGAGGGGAGAGTAGTAGAGGGGTCTGAGGAGAGGAGAGGATGAGAGGGAGGGAGAGGAGAGGAGAGGGGAGGGGAGAGGAGAGAAAAGGGACAATCTCTCGCCACCACCATATTATTAAATATGTTTTTTTTTGTAATATGTAATATGTATGGAAGGAGAAGAGAGAACAGGATAGGGGAGGGTAGCGGAGGGTCGGGGATGGGCGGAGAGGAGAAGAGGTGAAGATAGGGGTGGAGGATTGGGATCGGAGAGATGGGACGAGGAAGGAGGGGAAGATGAGAGGAGAAGAGAGAGCAGGAGAGGGAGGAGGGGAAGGCTGAGGCGGGGGAGTTGGTTTGCAGAGGAGATGAGAAGGGAGCAGAGGGGAGGATGATGGGTGGAGGAAAGAGGAGAGGAGATGAGAGCGGGATGGTGAGGAGAGGGGAGTTTGGAGGGGAGAGCAGAGGAGAGGGTGGTGGGGAGAGGAGAGGGGCAGAGTGGAGAGGGGAGGAGAGTGGATGGGAGTGGAGGGGAGGAGAGGGGGAATGGAGAGGGGGAGTGGATGGGAGTGGAGAGGGGAGGAGAGGGGGAGTGGGTGGGAGTGGAGAGGGGAATGGAGGGAGTGGAGAGGGGAGGACAGGAGATGCGGAGGAAGAAGCGACGGGCAGAGATGGGATGGGTGGAGGAGAGAGGTGGAGAGGTGAAGAGGACGGGAGCGAAGAGTAGAGGAGAGGAGAGAGGGGAGGTGACAATCTCTCACCTACACCATATTCCAGTTATCTTTGGTGCTGCATTGTGGGGAGGGCGAGAGAGGGAGAGGGAGGGGAGTAAAGAGGAGGAGAGAGAGGAGAATCGCTCACCTCCACTATATTACAATTATGGTTGGTGCTGGATTTGAGGGGAGGGGAGAAGAGGGAGAAGGAGGGGAGGAGAGTGGAGATGAGGAGTGGATAAGGGAATAGAGGAGAGGAGAGGGGAGGAGAGAGGGAGAGGGAGGGGCGAATAGAGAAGAGAGGAATGGAGGGGAGGGGATGGGAGGAGAGAGGGAGAGGAAGGGGAGAGAGGAGAGGAGTGGAGAGGAGCAGGGCCATCTTAACGCATGGGCACGCTGGGCAGTTGCCGGGGCCCACGAGCATAGAGGCCACACGCTAATCTATGTATTGTAGAATGTTATTGTAGAACATTAAAACAAAGAAGAATATGGCAAGTGCATGACGGCATATTTGATTCGGCATAAAGATACTGGAAGTGTAGGGGCCCCAGTGCACTGCTTTGTCCGGGGGCCTAGAATGCTGTTAAGGTGGCCCTGGAGAGGTGGGGAGGGAAGAGTGGCGGGGAGGTGAGGAGAGGTGAGTTGAAGAGAGGAGAGAAGAGAGGGATGTCGGAGGAGAGGTGAGGGGGAGAGGAGAGATAGGACATTGTTGGCCTGTGCGTCTACCCGATCTATTCCTCTCATGATTTTGGACATTTCTATAACATCTCCCCTCATCCTCCTGCGCTCCATGGAATAGAGACCCAGTCTACTCAACCTCTCCCCACAGCTCACACCCTCTAGTCCTGGCAACATCCTCGTGGACCTCTTTACAAGAGTAGCCCAGTGGAGTCGCTAGCCACAACCCTGTCAGTATCACTGTGGCAGTGCCCCCGAGGTTGTGCCCGCACCCACCTACCTCCAGGATGGTGTCACAGGCAGTGATCTGGTTGTGCAAGCTGGCGATGTTCTCCCCTTGATGTCTGTTGTGGCCGCTAAGGAACGCAGTGAGGTCAGAGCAAAGACCACAACTCCCACCCCTCCAGAGCCCAGCGGCTGCACGAGGGATCAGTTCATAGCAACGGGTCTGTACTTGGTCTAGTATACTATTAAAACTCTGTGGGTGTGTGTGGGTGGGTGTGCCAAAACCACACGCAAAAACACCGACATTTTTCTCTCTCTGTCTCTCTCTCTCTCTCTGTCTCTCTCTCTCTCCCCTCTATCTCTCTACCTTGTTTCACACTGTATTTCTCCTGCAAGGCCGGCTGTACTTTTTCGATCTGTTTCGTGAAGAACACCTTCCTCTTGAAGAATGCACGCGCCTGAGTCACGCCCTGCGGAGAGAGAGAGAGGAGGGAGAGAGTTTTAGTTTAGCTCGGATGATACAGCGCTGAACAGGCCCTTCGGCCCGACCGAGTCCGTGCGACCAGCGATCCCCGCACACACACACATATAGAGATAGAGATACACACACACAGACACACAGAGAGAGAGACACACAGAGACACACACACACAGAGACACACACACAGAGAGAGAGAGAGAGAGAGACACACACACACACACAGAGAGAGAGACACACACACACACACACAGAGAGAGAGACACACACACACACACACAGATAGAGAGAAAAAAACACACACACCTAGAGAGAGACACACACACACACAGAGAGAGAGACACACACACACACATGAGAGAGACACACACGCACACACACACAGAGAGAGAGACACACACACACACACAGAGAGAGAGAGATACACAGACACACATAGGGGTAGATAGACACACACACACACACACAGACAGACACACACACGCACACACACACAGAAATATATATACACACACACACATATATATACACACACACACACATATATATATATACACACACACACACACACATATACACACACACATATATATACACACACACACACATATATATACACACACACACATATATATATACACACACACACATATATATATGCACACATGTATATATACACACACACACACATATATATACACACACACACATATATATATATATGTTGACATATATGAAAAATATGCTCTCAATTGTAAAGAAGTTAATCTTAATGTTGAATTGTTACTCAGACAAACTTGATGCAGGTAGTGAATAACTGACAATGATAACAGCCAAGGAGAGGTACTGTAATTGATGTGTGCGCATGTGTGTCAATAAAGTTTTCTCTTCCAGTTTGAACAAGATGGATGCCCCACTGTGTTTTTTACTCCTCTGAATTATCTTCGGTCTAGCACTGGGTCGGCTGCAAAAATCGCTGCACAATTCACCTCTGCCAACAGGTTATGGGCCCAGCTTTACCTAGAGTTACCCAGAGACAGTTATCCAGGGATTTACCACCGAGAGAAATGTCGCGACGTACCGCGTGTCCGGTGAGAGTTAACTTGCTAAGCTAGCACCATGAGTAGACGGAGCGCCCAGACGAGTAGCCGCTGGTCTCGGCTAGTTTTTGACGGAGATGAAAATAACTATGAGCTGTGGGAGACGAAATTCTTGGGCCATCTACGGTTGCAAGGGCTAAAGGATACCATCTTGGAAGAGCCTACCGACAATGTAGAAGAAGACGAGGCCAAAAATGCAGAGGCATATGCTGAGCTAATCCAGTTTCTGGATGACAAGAGTTTGTCGCTGGTAATGCGAGAAGCAGTGGACGATGGGCGGAAAGCGCTAACTATTTTGAGAGATTATTATGCGGGTAAGGGAAAGCCACGTATAATAAGCCTGTATACAGAACTGACTTCACTTCAAAAGTTGAGGAGCGAGAGTGTAACTGAATATGTTATACGGGTAGAGACAGCCATCACAGCATTGAGAAACGCTGGTGAGGTGTTGAGTGATGGACTGTTAATTGCAATGATTCTGAAGGGACTGCCTGAATCTTTCAAACCATTTGCTATCCATGTCACGCAAAGTGAGCAGGCAATGCCTTTTGCCGAATTTAAAACTAAACTACGGAGCTACGAACACACGGAAAAGATGCGTGCAGCAGCATCCGACGACAATGTCATGAAGGCACGTCTGCAACCGAGTGTGAGACCCGCCACGACAAGTACAAGTGTGAAGCAATGTATTGAGTCTGATTAATTATTAATTCTCCTTCATAGAATAAATGTTGATTAAGTTATTATTTTGCTGGGCTTCTCCAGTAAGCCACACATGTGAACCTCTAGTCTCTTACTGCTTTACCTTTCTGATTCATCTCTGCTCAGAGACCTTTGCCCTCCGCTTACAAACATTTCCCAATGACGTTCAATGCCAGTATGAGGAACCACAGCCCATTTTTGATTTGGCACTTTACCAGAGTTCTAGAGTTAATGCAGAATTCAATGTCACAATTTAAACCTTGTCCTCTTTTTTTTGACCAAGGTTATCACTTATTATTATTTAGCTGTTGTCATTTGGATTTCATCTCGACCCATCCATTATTCCTTATCCTTTTATCATTCATTTTTGCAACCCTTTTTGTCGTTTATTCACTGTTGCATTCCATCATGTTATAAACTAACATTTATTTTGACCTTGCCCCAACTAACCTCTACTTCTTTATAATCTCTGACTTTATCTACAACCTCAATTGTTAACGTTAGTGTTTGCATTCCACAAATACTTCCTCACATATCTTATGCTTCCACAATTGATCCTTTTCATTCATTTCCCTCAGCAGTTTAGTTTTATGTTGGTTAACATCAGCATTCAAGCTTACAGTTGAAGCCACATGTAATTCAGAATGTATTACTAAGCATGCAATGTAGTAATACATCCACATACAAGTCATAGAGTCAAACAAGACCTTCAACCCAACGTGTCCATGCCAAACAAGATGTCCCATCTAAGTTAATTCCATTTGGTCCTTATCCCTCTAAACCTTTCATATCTATTTACCTGTCAAAATAAGCACATTACCAAATCAGAATTCAACATGGCTACATTAGTATATCATGTACATAGATCATATGCTAGAATCAAATTTCCATCGCACTAAATCTTGTCCTTGATTACAACTTTCCACCAAATTCAATGTGCAATAAACACATGGATATTCTCAAACTTCCAAGTTGTTAAATTACTGCATTAAAGCAACCATAGATCAACCTAGGTCTGTGGAAAGCTGGAATAAATGTGCACGTCGTAAAGTCATAGAGTTATACAGTACGGAAACAGGCCATTCGGCCCAACTTATCCATGCCGACCAAGACGTCCATCTAAGCTAGTCCCATTTGCCCCTGTTTGGCCCATTTCTCTCTCAATCTTTCCTACCCATATACCAGTCCAAACTGTTGAAGTACCTGATTCATCAAACTCTTCTGGCAGCTCGTGATTCTACTTTTATTTGCTGGATCGACATTTGACATTAGCACTGTAACATTAGTGATACCCATGACTTTAATGGATTAGACATTATTCACTATCTCAGGAATTTCTCCTTTATATATTATCCATTAAGACATAACATTTGATTCATATAAAACATCTACTTTGATCTAATAATCCACAATGTATTTTCAATATTCAGCATTAGCCATGTTGATGCTTAGCAGAACATGAGTGCCAGTTCAATAACACTTTCTTCATCATTTTGGGCAGTCCTGTGTAGCAGGCCCCTGATACTTGGCAGGAAAAGTTCAACTTCATGTCATCTGTCCAGGTTAGATTGAAGCTAATGTCCCAGAGGTGCACGAACAGTTTGCTAATCTACTGTGCCAAACAGTTTGCGCTATCCATCACAGTTTGCATATTTATCATTCGTTTTAATTTACCCAACACATTTAACATTTAGCTTTGCAAAACTTTAACTGAAAGGCCATCCCTTCTCATCAGCGCTGTGGTCAATTAGAACATGTGGACATTAAATAGATTGTTCTTATTATTTGCTAAGTGCCTGCAGATGATTCATCATCTCAACCAACAATTTGTACATCCAGTAATAGTGTCCTTGAATGAAATTAATCTCATTTGTTTTGCTGAAAGCCTTGTGTGTGGTTGTTTTTTTGATCTCTGTAAATTCACTGCCTCAATTCTCAACAGAATGAAGACTAATTTAAATTTCTTACAAAATGTGTTGACAATCTCCAAAGCACCAGGTTCTTTCTCATCGCTGCTTTCACTGTTTATCCAATTGTACAGATGATCTCAAATGGTACATATTTTTTAATTATAGCAGTAATCTGGTATTGTACAATATTCCAACATACATTTTATTAATCAAATCATAAGATTAGTAAGCTTATATTTGCTGCAATGTGCTCTTTATACCTCTTTCCAAATTCCACAGTGGCAGAATAGTAGAGTTGCTGCCTTACAGTACAAGAGAACCAGGTTCCATCCTGACTACGGGACTACGGGTGCTACCTGTATGGAGTTTGTACGTTCTACCAGTGACTGTGTGGGTTTTCTCTGGATGCTCTGGTTTCCTCCCACACTCTAAAGATGTGCAGTTTGTAGGTTAATTGGCTTCAGTTTAAAAAAAAAAGAATTGTCCCTAGTGTGTAGGATAGTGCTAGTGTACGGGGTGATCACTGGTCAGCACGGACTCAATGGGCTGAAGGGCCTGTTTCAGTGCTGTTTGTCTACAGTCTAAAGTCTGAAGAGTTTGAATCATTTACAAAAGCAATTATTTTAAACATTTTACGGCTAAATGAAACAATATTAAGCTTACCCCTTGAGTTGATGTTTTGTGGAAATGTCCTTACATATGGGCCATAAGAGGTCCTTAAGGGTAACAAATGCCTCTGAAACTTTGCCGAGACATATGGATGGCACTTTCAAATGGCACGATCCTCCCACTGAGAAGGTGATTGCTAAAGGTGCCGTGGAGCATCCAGTAGGAAACCATTGAATACATGTATATAAGAATTGACATCTCAGCAAGCACTAATGAGCAGTTTGATCTTTAGACAGTTTAGCTCTCAGCATGCTAAGATACTTTGTGCAGGAAACGTTGCCTAAACCTAAAGACTCAGGAATAAAAGTTGTTATATTTGCCTGAAAAAGGATGGGCTATACTGAACGTATAACATAGAGCATAGAACAGTGCAGCACAGGAAGAGGCCCTTCAGCCCTTACAATGTCCATGCCAGACATGGTTTAGAAACATAGCAGCTGCTGGTTAGTACACAAGAGGACATTAGTGGTGGAGTAACTCAGCAGGTCAGGCAGAACGTGGATCTGTAACATTTCAGTCTGGTCTCGATCTGAAACGTTACCTATCCATTTTCTCCAGAGGCGCTGCCTGGCCCGCTGAGTTCCTCCAGCACTTTGTGTCCTTCCATGCCAAACATGATGCCAAGTTAAATTAATCTCCTCTGCCTGCACGTGATCCACATCCCCCCATTCCCTGCATACCCATGTGCCTATCTTAGAGCATCTTGATGCCACTATCGCATCTGCCTCCTACATTTGTTCAAAACCACTAAAAATGAAACACTACGTTTGATTCCTCCAGCAGGATAATCAATCTGTATAAAATGCTATTGCATTCATCTTAGCTTGATGTAGGTTCACACATTTACAAGAGTAGAATTAGGCCATTCGGTCCATCGCATCTACTCCGCCATTCATTCATGGCTGATCTCTGCCTCCTAATCCCATTTTCCTGCCTTCTCCCCAGAACCCATTCTAATCAAGAATTTGTCTATCTTAAAAATATCCACTGACTTGGACTCCACAGCATTCTGTGGCAATGAGTTACACAGATTAACTACCCTCTGACTAAAGACATTCCTCCTCATCTCCTTTCTAAAAGAGCGCCCTTTAATTCTGAGGCCATGACCTTTGGTCCTAGACTCTCCCACCATTGGAAACAACCTTCCCACATCCACTTTATCTATGCCTTTCAATGTCCAGTAAGTTTCAATGAGGTCCCCCTTCAACCTTCTAAACTACAGCGAGTACAGTCCCAGTGCTTATCATATGCTAACCCACTCATTCCTCCAATCATTCTTGTGAATGCTGGTGAAAGCAAAATATCATATTTTATTTGCATTATGAGCACGATAGAGTTTGTGCCTGACTGTTCAGTAGCAGATTATGTGGGTGAAACATATATTGCATATCTTCTGCACATTTATTTGTTAAAACATCCTGATTTGCAAACCTGTGGCGATCACTTGAATACAGGAGTCATTTTAATCACTAAATGAAAAACTCCCCAAAATGGCACTGACCAATGCATCAATCTCAATGGGACATTAAATGTAGCAATACCACTTTGATGCTGCTCTATTAAAACCAACAATTTAACTAGGATTCCGTATGCTCCCAAAAAATATAAATGTGTGTACGTTTGCATTTCACACCAACTATTATGCAGATGTTTGCTTGTCTATTAACTAACTGTTGGCAGAGGTGAATTGTGCAGCGATTCTTGCAGCCGACCCAGTGCTAGACCGAAGATAATTCAGAGGAGTAAAAAACACAGTGGGGCATCCATCTTGTTCAAACTGGAAGAGAAAACTTTATTGACACACATGCGCACACATCAATAACAGTACCTCTCCTTGGCTGTTATCATTGTCAGTTATTCACGACCTGCATCAAGTTTGTCTGAGTAACAATACAACATTAAGATTAACTTCTTTACAATTGAGAGCATATTTTTCATATATGTCAACACCACCACTTGCTCCCGCATTGTTATCTTAACTCAAAATAAAACATCCTAAGGTTTTCTACCTTACATCATGTAGACTTTTACACACATGGTTACTCTCCAAACATAAACTTTGCAAACTCCATCAACTTAAATTTTGTTGCAGGTTTTGTCATCACATCTGCTACCATCTGGTCTGTTGGGCAATACTCCAAACTTATTTTGCCATGATACACAGTGGACCTCACAAAGTGATATTTTATGTCCACATGCTTACACCTCTGTCTACATACAGGATTCTTTGCTAATGCAATTGTACCCTGGTTATCCTCATAAACCTTGGGTGTTGGGTACTGATGTCCATCAATACCTTCTAGTAGTTGTACTAGGTACATACACTCTTGTAGTGTTGCGGCTAACGCCATATACTCAGCCTCACAAGTTGACAGTGCAACGGTGGGCTGCTTTTTGGTTTTCCATGAAATCAAAGGACCATTTTTGTTTAGGCTTACACAATAACCGGTTGTACTACGTATGTCGGTTACATCAGCCGCCCAATCTGCATCACTGTACGCTTGTAACGCCAGTTTCTCATCGTCACATTTCTTGTAACTCTTTCTCAATGGTGCCTCTCAGATATCTCAGTACATGTTTTACAGTAGCCCATTGCTCTTCCGTCGGCTCAGTAAAGTACTGTGACAGTTTACTTACTACAAAACTGAGATCGGGTCTTGTGCAAGTAGTCAAATAGATTAGGCTACCTACTACCTCTCTGTATTTTCTGACATCAGTCATCATTTCTGCATCATCAGTGTAGTTCAATTCTCGTTCACAAGGTGTCGCCCTCGGTTTACAATCTTGCATATCAAACCTTTCAAGTATTTTCTCCACATATTTCTTCAGTGACATTCTCACACAGTTATCACTCTGGTCAAAATCAATGCCAAGAAAATGTTTCAGTTTGCCCATGTCTTTCATCTTGAATTTGGCTGTGAGCATCTCCTTCACAGCTTTCAGTGCCTTTTCATCACTGGCAGCAATAATTAAGTCATCGACCCATATTATCATGATCACTTTCTCATTTTCTGTTTCCCTTGTGTAAACACAATGATCAGCTGGGTTTTGCACAAAGTCGTTTTCAGTCAGATACTCGTGTAGCATTTTGTTTCAATTTCTACCCGACTGTTTTAACCCATAAAGTGACTTTTCTAGCTTATACACCAACTTTTCATTTGCGCTGGATTTTACATCATAACCTTCTGGCTGTTCCATGTAAATCTCGCAATCTATTGGTGCATGTAGGTAGGCAGTTTTGACATCCATCTGATGTAAAATCAGGTTTTCCTGTGCTGCTTTTTGCATCATCACTCTGATACTGGTCAGGTTAGCAGTAGGAGAAAATGTCTCCTCATAGTCTACACCCAATTTTTGACTGTATCCTTTGGCTACATACCGTGCCTTGTATTTATCAGATCCATCCTCATTGTTCTTGATTGCATATACCCATCTACCCCCCACTGCTTTCTTACCCTCAGGCAAGTTGGTTAGGGTAAATGTGTCATTTTCTCTCAGCGACTGCATTTCCTCATGCATTGCGTTAACCCATTCCTTTGAGTTAGTTGAGGTTACAGCTTCCCTGAATGTTAGGGGGATGTTACACATCAATCTGTAGCAATAATCTATGTTAATCATTACATGATCATCACTCGCCTTGCCAGTTACATATTCACTTAAGTAACCTGGTTTCTTCCTCAATCTAGAAGGGTAACGTGCAGGCTCATGCTTGGTTTCACCTGTCTGTGCTTGGCTATTCACCTCAGGCCTAGTTACTGGATCTTGGCCCTGAATATGTCCTGGACTCTCATCAGTATTTTTTCTCATCCTACTGGCCCTATTCTGCACCTCAAAGTCATCGTCACCGGGGGTCAAGTCAGTCTGTGTCTGCCGCTCTACAATTGTTTTGGTCACAAATTTCACCAGTCTGTGCTTCTTTACTTTCCCATTGTCAGGATAGTAAATCATGTAAGCTGGGCTATTCTTGTCGTACCCGACAAAGATTCCCTTCTCACACTTTGAGTCCAGTTTTCTCTTGTTCTGTTTATAGGCATAACACTCTGACCCAAACTTTTGCATCCTAGACAGGTTGGGCCGTTTTCTTGTCAGCATCAAGTAAGGCGTCTGCTTTGTGCGCTTGTTAAAGCATCTGTTCCTCACTACAGCTGCTGTCTGCACTGCATAGGTCCAAAACTGTTTAGGTGACTCACTCTCTATTAGCATACACCTGGCCATGTCAAACAGGGTGCGCCAATTTCGCTCAGCAGTACCATTCTGGTGTGGTGAGTATGGTGCTGAGGTCTCATGTCTAATGCAATTTCTGCTGAGTAGTGCCTGGTAATTCTTTCCCATGAATTCAGTACCATTGTCAGACCTCATACATTTAATCTTCCCGTATGGGGCTGTGTCAGCAAGACACTTCTCGGTGGCTTTCACTGTGTCACTCTTATTCTTTAGAAAGTACACAAACACTGCACTGGAATAATCATCAGTGAATGATAGCGCAAACCTGTACCCCTCTCTGGACTCTGGGTCTATCGGTCCCGCTAAATCTGTGTGTACCAACTTCAAAACTGCTTTGGCCCTTACATCAGGGTCCCTGTTCCTAGTTTGGATAAACTTTCCCTGAGTACACACTTCACAGTGTAGAGCAGGCTTGTCTGTTTTGCCCTTAATTGCTATACCTTCAACAACATTCTGTAATTTTTGAATATCTTCATAATTACAGTGCCCTAGAATCTCATGCCATGTCTGCATATCATAACTGCTCTTACATTGGTCATCACATTCAACGTTTACCGTGTGCAAGTAGTACAGTCTGTTGTACGCATGAATGTGGAATTTTGTACCGTCCTTGTGTTGTAGGACGTCTTCCCCGTCCCTGAAGCTTACGGTTGCTCCGCTGGAAGTAGCTGCTTTTACAGAGAAGATGTCCTGCGGGTATGAGGGGATGTACAACGCCTGCCTCAGTGTTGTGTTGTGGTGGCGCCCTTGGCTGTCAACCAAGCAAACCTCCGCGTCTCCTCTGCGCTCCGCGACTCCATCACACCTTGTGCCGTCAGCCAACTCCACGCAGTGTGTCTCGGACTGGAACATATCGTCGAACTTCTTTTTTTAACTTTATTTATTTATTTATTTATTAGAAGTAGACATATTATAAAATGTAGTTACATATTATAGTAAAAAAAACTTTTCATATACATCAGTCATACATTATTAAAATTTTCCATTATCAATTACTTCTGCTTCTAGTGTTTTTATTTTTTATAGAAAGAGGGAAAAAGAGAGGGTAGAAAGTTACAAATAAAAAAGAAAGCAAAAAAAAAAAAAAACACA
>NW_022630126.1:183138-195638 GCF_010909765.2 Amblyraja radiata | reverse complement strand
CCTCTCCTCCCCTCTCCACTCCCCCTCTCCTCCCCTCTCCACTCCCCCTCTCCTCCCCTCTCCACTCCCATCCACTACCCCTATCCTCCCCTCTCCATTCCCCCTCTCCACTCCCATCCACTCCACCTCTCCTCCCCTCTCCACTCTGCCCCTCTCCTCTCCCCACCACCCTCTCCTCTGCTCTCCCCTCCAAACTCCCCTCTCCTCACCATCCCGCTCGCATCTCCTCTCCTCTTTCCTCCACTCACATCTCCTCCCCTCTGCTCCCTTCTCATCTCCTCTGCAACCAACTCCCCTCCTCTCCTTCCCCTCCCTCTCCTGCTCTCTCTTCTCTCTCTTCCCCTCTCCTCTTCCCATATCTCCTATCCCATCCCCTCCACCCCTATCTTCTCCTCTTCTCCTCTCCTCCCATCCCCTACCCTCCCCTACCCTCTCCTCTCCTGTTCTCTCTTCTCCTTCCATTACATATTACATATTACAAAAAAACATATTTGTAATATGGTTGTGGCGAGAGATTGTCCCTTTTTCTCTCCTCTCCCCTCCCCTCTCATCCTCTCCTCTCCTCTCCCCCCTCTGACCCCTCTACTCTCCCCTCCCTCTCCTCCCCTCATATTCTCCGCATATCCTCCCCTCCCATCCCATCCTCTCTCCTCTCCTCCCTACCCCTCTTCTATCCTCTCCCCTCCTCCCCTTGCTCTCCACTCCTCACCCTTCTTCTCTCCTCTCCCTCCTCCTCTCCACTACCCACCCACTATCTCCCTCCCCTCAAATCCAGCACCAAAGATAATTGCAATATAGTGGAGGTGAGAGATTGTTCTCCACTACCCACCCACTCCTATACTCTCCACTCATCTCCTCTCACGCCTCCCCTCCCCCCGCCTCCCCTCATTCACTCACCTACTCCCCACATATCCTCTCTTCCCCTCTCCTCCTCTCCCCTCCTCTTTGCTCCCTCTCCCCTCTTCTCTCCCATCCTCTCCCCTCTCCCCTCTCCACTCCTCATCTCCTCTCCAGCTCTCCACCCCTTCTTTCCTCTTCACGCTTCTCCCCTCTTCACACCTCCCCTCCTCTCTCCTCCCCACTCCTCTCCTCTCATCTCCTCTCCAGCTCTCCTCCCCTTCTTTCATCTTCACGCTTCTCCTCCCCTCTTCACACCTCCCCTCCTCTCTCCTCCCATCTCTCCCCTCCCCTCAAAACCAGCACCAAAGATAATGGCAAAATGGATAGGTGAGAGATTGTCTCCTCTTCACTCCCCTCCCCTCTCCTCTTCACCCTTCCCCTCTTCTCTCCTCTCCTCCCTCCTCTCTGCTCCCCCTCAATCTCCCGCTTCCCTTCATTCACACAGAGAGTGGTGAATCTGTGGAATTCTCTGCCACAGAATGTAGTTGAGGCCAGTTCATTGGCTATATTTAAGAGGGAGTTAGATGTGGACCTTGTGGCTAAAGGGATCAGGGTATGGAGAGAAGGCAGGGATAATAATAATAATCATACATTTTATTTATGGGCGCCTTTCAAGAGTCTCAAGAGTCTAGCAGGTAGAGGAAAAACATGTAAGGGGAATGAAATATATAGTAGAGACATGATAGTACACAAAGTAAAGACAGAATTCAATTCAAAACACAGTATGAGGCAATTAATGCACAGATGAAAAGGGAGGGGGACGTGGGGCTAAGGATAGGCAGAAGTGAAGAGATGGGTCTTGATGCGAGACTGGAAGATGGTGAGGGTCACGGAATTGCGGATCAGTTGGGGGAGGGAGTTCCAGAGCCTGGGAGCTGCCCTGGAGAAGGCTCTGTCCCCAAAACTGCGGAGGTTGGACTTGTGTTGGGATGGGATACTGAGTTGGATGATGAGCCATGATCATATCGAATGGCGGTGCAGGCTCGAAGGGCCAAATGGCCTACTCCTGCACCTATTTTCTATGTTTCTATGTTTCATCTCCCCCCCTCTCTCCTCTCTCCGTCTCTCCACTACTCCCCTCCTCTCTCCTTCCCTCTCTCTCCCCTCACAACTAGCACCAAAGATAATTGCAAAGTGGACTAGGTGAGAGATTGTCTCCTCTCCTCTATCCTCTCCTCTTTCTCATCTCCTCCCCTCACATTCCTCCACATACCCTCCTCTCTCTCCTCCTTTCCTCTCCTTCCTCTCCTCTCCTCCCTCCCTGCTTCTTGTAAATACTGGCCAAAATAAAGCAGATTCATGCATTCAAAAGGCCTTTTAGCCATTTGTGTATAAGAAGCCGCAGGCTGCTAGCTGGTGCCAGGAAGTCTAGGTCCCAGATCAGTAGCTCAGATAAGGAAGGTCCAAGGATATTAGTAATTGTTAGTATGTAGGAGAATCTTGCAGAGGAACTCCATTGTATTGTAAATGCATGAATTTGATTGGATTGCTGCAAAGGGATTGTAAATAATGTAAATAATGTTGCAAGACAGTTACTCTGTTGTTTGCTGCTTGGCCAGAGTGTTAAAACCAAAGATCCTATAGCGGAGCAAGATAGACCACTCCTCCAAAATCCAATGGACTGACGTGTAGTACGTGACGGAACGTCATGGCCGCCATTTGTTAATGCAACACGCGACTGTATGTAATCCACCCGCTGTGATCCAAAGCAAAGATTATGGAGCTCCTCTATAATCATTGATCCAAAGCAAAGATCCTCGAGTATCTTGTAGCGGGAACAGCCCCCTCCTTTGCGCAGTTTCCCTTGCATTGTATTGTGCAGTTTCCCTTGTATTGCTTTAACACACACTGCACAAAATTAAATTTAACGTATCTATATTTTATATATTTATATGAATGTGTGTCTGTGTGTGAGGCAAGTTAGAGATAATAAAGTTTATTCTCATGGATCAGAAGCAACTTTGATTTAAATAATCACTATTAATTCATTTGTCTTGTAAGATGATGTACATAAACCATAAAGGCAATGATATATATAATTATATAGTAATAATAAATATATGCATATATATATATTTATACACACATATATATACACATACATATATACACACATACATCTATACACATACATACATACACACGTATACACATACATATGCACACATACAAATAAACGCATACATATGAATACATTTATATGCATGCATACACACATATATAAACATATATATACATACATATATACACACATACATCTATATACATGCATACACACATACACACGTATACACATACATATATATTTATACATATGATCATTTTCCAACGATCAATAGATTTACGATCAGTTCCTGTGGATTGGAGGATAGCTAATGCTATCCCACTTTTCAAGATAGGAGCGTGAGAGAAAATGGGGAATTACAGACCAGTTAGCCCGACTTTGGTGGTGTGAAAGATGCTGGAGTCAATTATTAAAGAGGTAATAATGGGGCATTTGGATAACAGTAAAAGGATTAGTCCAAGTCAACATGGATTTATGATTTTACAATGCATTGAAACCTCTCCCATTTTTATGAGATGCATTCCTGGAATATGTAGGAAGTTTATTGTAACCTAGTGCCCTCGTGGATTAAGGGCGGCATGGTGGTGCAGCGGTAAAGTTGCTGCCTTACAGTGGGTGCTGTCTGTACGGAGTTCGTAGGTTCTCTCCGTGACTGAATGGGTGTTCTCCGAGATCTTCGGTTTCCTCCCACACTCCAAAGACATACAGGTTTGTAGGCTTGGTATAAGTGTAAATTGTCCCCAGTGTGTGTAGGATGGTGTTAGTGTGCGGGGATCGCTGGTCAAAGGTGGGCCAAAGGGCCTGTTTCCGCGCTGTATCTCTGTAAGAAATAGAAGCAAGGATAAGCCATCTAAGTTCACACCACCATCAGTAAGATTATTGATGATCCTGCACCTCAACACCTTATTCCCACATTCTCTCCATTATCCTTCATCCTTTTCGTATTTGAAAAAAAATATCTCTCCTTTCAAGGACTCGACTTCCACCATCTCACGCGATCAAGAATTCCAAGATTCCCAGCCCTTGAGTGAAGAAACTGCTCCTTGTATCATTACTAAATATCATGACCCATATTCTGAGACTTTGGCCCTCGTTCTAGATCACCAGACCAGCCGCAATCTCCACCCACGAGTCCAATCTAAACAGAGATAGACACAAAATGCTGGAGAAACTCAGTGGGTCAGGCAGCATCTCTGGAGAAAAGGAATAGGTGACGTTGCAGGTCGGAAGCCTTCTTCAGACTGCGTTCTGACACTACTACTTCTTCTTCTTGCGTATGGTGTGCACAGCCTAAAGTTGGAGGACAACTTGTTCTATTTGATCTTATTTGACTGTGCACACCGGGTTGATTGCATTTGTCGAAACAGGGCGGACCACGTGAAGGTTGCAATCTCCCACCCCGCGTTCTGACACCAAAGAGCAAAATGTCCAACGTAGATACAATAATAAATATATCACCATTTGCATTAGTTTTGTGCAGTTAACAAATCACAATTTCACACAATGTACATAAGACGGCAGTTATTTGACAAATACTCTGCAGTTCGGTGCAGGAGATCTTGTCGACGAGTATTCTGGACCCACTGTTGACATCTGAAATTACAGGAGATATCATTTAGGATTAACTAATAAGAAAAAAGATGATCATAACTACATGCCTGAACAATGGATGATATATCACTTAAATGCAATTGTTTTCAGTTGTGTGGAGAGACCTGTATATTGAAGATGCTTTTTGCCTCTAATATGTCAATTTACCTAAATGTAGAAGAGCTTATTAAAATCTTCCTTACCCAAAGACCATTTAAGTATTTCTTCTTTCTATCACTCTTTTGGACCCAATGGCAATAGCAGAGCTTGCCCAACTCTCACGAAGACGGTAAGGGAGGGAGAGAGGGAAGGGATCGGAGAGAGGGAAGGGAGGGAGATCAAGAGAAGAGAGGAAGAGAGAGAGATCGAGAGAAGAGAGGGAGAAGAGATGAGAGAAGAGGGGGAGAGAGATCGGATAGAGAGAGATGAGAGGATAGAGAGATCGAGAGAGAAGGAAATGGTGGAGATAGGGAGGAGGTGAGATCGAGAGAATATAGTGAAATTTCTTGGGTATCTGGAAGTGTCTTTCTTTGCTGCATGTTTTTTTGCTTTTCGTTTTTCTTTATCCTTTTTCCTTTTTCGTTTTCGCTTCTCCTTTGTCCTTTATCCGTGGCTTTGTTTTTGTAGTGTAACTATAGCACATTATACGTTCGCCGTCCCATTCCGACCAACGATTATAGAGCATCTCTCTCTCGTGCCTTTGATTGCAGCCGCCACCGCCGAACCCCCCGGCCCACCATTGCACCCAGAGATGATAGAGCAGAGTTGTATAATATTTGATTGCACCCTTCTTCACGGCGGGCTTGTGATCTTTGCTTGTGATGTGTCGACAATTCGAGGGACATAACGGGTAACAGCCGCCGCGTTCTCGGACTTGAATCTGAGCTCGAAAAATCTCCTGGTCACTGGGCCTAATGTGTCCTGCGGGCCATATTTTGGAGACCAATCCCTTACAAGAACAAAACCAAAAACGTACAGAAGTGTTAAAATTGTCTTTATTATAGTGGTAAGTAAAGATCTATTAAAAATAAGTTTACTAACTTTCTAATGTATCGACAAACCTAGTTTCCCAATGGCCGTTGATGGGAGAACAGAAAATAACATTTTCACGACAGAATATCGACAAAAAATAATAATAATATTTTCTTACCTTTCTTTTTTATCGGGGAACCTAAAGAATGACAGGTCTGGTCGTTTAGATTTACGATTAGAACAATTGATAGCGGAGCAGTGAGATGAAGATTTACATGAGGACGCCATGACAGTATGGGGGAAGCCCAAAAAAATGCTCAATAAAATGGCGTCGACAATCACACACGTGATACTACGCGTTTTTCGAGGAGTGGTCAATCTTGCTCCTCTATGATCTTTGGTTCACACTGTGACCGGCTACGCAGTCATGATTATAGAGTGAGTACAGCAGGGGCTGAGCACGCAGCCTTGAGCTGTTCCCGTGCTGATTGTTATCCAGTCTGACACATTTCCACCAATACGAACACACTGTGATCTGTGAATGAGGAAGTCGAGGATCCAATTGCCGAGGGATGCGCAGAGACCCAGTTCTGCGAGTTTGGTAACCAGCTTGGAGGGGATGATTGTGTTAAATGCCGAACTGTAATCGATGAATAACAGCCTGACATATGAGTTTTTGTTGTCCAAGTGGTCCAGAGCAGAGTTGGATAGGTTGGGAGTGTGAGCAGAGAGGTGGCAGATGGAATACAGCATAGCAAAGTGGGGAGTCATGCATTTTGGTTGTAGGAATAAAGGTGTAGATTATTTTCTAAATGTGGAGAGAATTCAGAAATTGGAGGTGGACATGGACTTGGGAGCATTGGTGCAGGATTCCCAAAAAGTTAATCTGTGAGTCGAATCGGTATTAAAGAAAGCAAATGCAATGTTAGCATAGAAACATAGAAAATAGGTGCAGGAGAAGGCCATTCGGCCCTTCGAGCCTGCACCAGCATTCAATATGATCATGGCTGATCATCCAACTCAGTATCCTGTACCTGCCTTCTCTCCATAGCCCCTGATACCTTTAGCCACAAGGGCCACATCTAACTCCCTCTTAAATATAGCCAATGAACTGGCCTCAACTACCTTCTGTGGTAGAGAATTCCAGATATTCACCACTCTCTGTGTGAAAAATGTTTTTCTCATCTCGGTCCTAAAAGATTTTCCCCTTATCATTAAACTGTGACCCCTTGTTCTGGACTCTCCCAACATCGGGAACAATCTTCCTGCATCTAGCCTGTCCAACCGCTTAAGAATTTTGTGAGTTTCTATAAGATCCCCCCTCAATCTTCAAAATTCTAGTGTGAACAAGCCAAGTCTATCCAGTGTTTCTTCATATGAAAGTCCTGCCATCCCAGGAATCAGTCTATTTATTTATTCAGTCTAGCATTTATTTTGAGGGTTTCTATACAACAAGAGGGATGTAATGCTGGGGCTCTATAAGGCGCTGGTCAGGCCGCATTTGGGATATTGTGAGCAAATTTGGACACCATATCCGAGGAAGGATGTGCTGGCTCTGGAGAGGGTCCAGAGCAGGTTAACAAGAATGATCCCAGGAATGAATAAATTAACTTATGACCGTTTGACAGCACAGGGCCTGTACTCGCTGGAGTTTAAAGAATGAGGGAAGACCTAATTGAAACATATATAATAGTGAACGGCTTGGATAGAGTAGCTGTGGCGAGGATGTTCCCACTAGTGGGAGAGTCTAAGACTGGAGGTCACAGCCTCAGGATTACAGGAAGTTCTTTTAGGAAGCAGATAAGGAGACATTTATTTTCGCCTTTTTCGACTTTTTCGTCACCTGCAATGGGATCCCACCCACTGGCCACCTCTTCCCATCTCCTCCCCTTACGGCTTTCCACAGAGACCGCTCCCTCCGTAACTCCCTGTTCAATTCATTCCTTCCGGCCCAAACCATCCCCTCCCCTGGCACTTTCCCTTGCAACCGCAGGAAATGCTACACTTGTCGCTTTACCTCCCCCCTCGACTCCATCCAAGGACCCAAGCAGTCTTTCCGGGTGAGGCAGAGGTTCACCTGCACCTCCTGCAACCTCATCTATTGCATCCGCTGTTCTAGGTGTCAACTGCTCTACATCGCTGAGACCAACACCTCCGCTCGGTCCGCAGGCTTGGCGATCGCTTCGCCCAACACCTCCGCTCGGTCCGCATTAACCAACCTGATCTCCCGGTGGCTCAGCACTTCAACTCCCCCTCCCATTCTGAATCGGACCTTTCTGTTTCGAAACCACACAGTGGGCCATTTTCAGAGAGGCAGCAACAGATGACAGTGGCATCAACCTCCAAGAATACACAGAGTCCGTCATCGGATACATCAATAAATGCATTGATGATGTAACGGTGGTCAAAACCGTCAGGAGGCGTGCCAATCAGAAACCTTGGCTAACTGGGGAAGTGTGTTCCCTACTGAGAATCCGGAATGCTGCATTCAAATCTGGGGACAACGCAGCATACAAACTGGCAAGGAGTAACCTATCCCAGGGGATCAAGGAAGCGAAGAGGCTGTATGGGCAAAAACTTAATAGCCACTTCACAAATGACAAAGACACACGTCGCTTGTGGCAGGGATTTCATACCATCACTGACTACAAGCCCCCCCCACCCCCGCTGCGGATATACCAAAACGACCCCTCTCTACCAGATGAACTGAACGAGTTCTACGCACGGTTTGAGGTTAAAAACAGCACCCAGACACGTGTACTACTGCCATCTCCCAGTGACCAGTCGCTTAGGCTGTCCGCAGCCGGAGTTAAAAAGGCCTTTGCCAGCATCAATCCACGCAAAGCTGCAGGGCCGGACAACATTCCTGGATGCGTTTAAGAGACTGCGCCGAGCAACTGAAAGATGTCTTCACAGACATTTTTAACATCTCTCTCAGCCAGGCAGTAGTGCCCAACTGTCTTAAGAGTGCCACCATCGTCCCTGTCCCGAAGAAACCAAACCCAGCCTGCCATAATGACTTTCGACCAGTGGCTCTAACACCCATAGCAATGAAGTGTTTTGAGCGACTGGTTATGCAGCACATCAAAAATAATCTACCTGCCGACCTAGACCCACTGCAGTTCGCCTACAGAGCCAACCGATCCACAGAGGACGCAGTCTCAACAACACTGAACCTCGTACTGTCACACCTTGATCGGAAAAATACTTATGCCAGGATCCTCTTCATAGACTTCAGCTCTGCTTTTAACACAATCATTCCGCAGCAGCTGGTGGAGAAGTTGGAGCTATTGGGGGTTGATGCTGGCACATGTAACTGGGTCCTGAACTTTCTATCGCAACGGCAGCAGAGTCAGGGTGGGCAGTAGGACATCAAAAACCATAGCCGTGAGCACTGGCTCGCCCCAAGGCTGTGTCCTAAGCCCCCTGCTGTTTAGTCTGCTTACACACGACTGTACTGCTAGACTCAACAACAACTTCATCAACAAGTTCGCTGATGACACAACAGTGGTGGGTCTCATCAGTGACAATGATGAGTTGGCGTACAGGATGGAGGTGGAGCTGCTCACAGGATGGTGCAAATCCCACAACCTCATTCTCAACGTGGGAAAAACTAAGGAGATGGTGGTTGACTTCAGGAGGGCGGGAAAACAACACCATACACCTCTGTACATCGATGGAGCTGATGTGGAAAGGGTCAGCAGCGTGAAGTTCCTAGGACTCCACCTGTCAGATGACCTGACGTCCACGACCAACACCACAGCACTGGTCAAGAGAGCCCAGCAGCGACCACACCTTCTCCGAAGACTACGGAAAGCAGGTCTCCCCACTACACACCTACGAACTTTTTATAGGGGGACAATCGAGAGCACATTAACCTACGGCATCACTTCCTGGTTCGGGAGCTGCAAGGCGTACGAACGGCACCAACTAGACAGGATTGTGAAGACCGCCAGCAGGTTTATTGGTGCTCCACTCCCTTTCCTGCTGTACATATACAGGAAGAGATGTATCAGCAGAGCCATCTCCATCATCAAAGACCCTTACCACCCATCACATCACATATTCTCCATCCTGCCATCTGGGAAGAGGTACAGGAGCATTAGCTGCAAAACCAGCAGGATGCTCCTCAGCTTCTTCCCGCAGGCTATAAGACTGATAAACGGACTTTGCCCCCTGCCAAAGTATCGCGCACCAACCACCAACCTGGACACACTGCAACAGAGCCACTGTGGTGCCGCTGCCGATCGGAACGCCTGTTGATGTTTAGTAGAGAGTAGAGTGTTTCATTTGTTCATGATATATGTATTTTTATTTCTATTTATTTTTTACTGCACACTGAATGGACACTGGTTGAGCAACGTTTTTTTTGTTTCCTCTGGGTATGTGAGTACTCAGGAAAATGACAATAAAGATATACTATACTATACTGTCCTGGGCCTCCTCCATGGCCAGAGAGAGTCTCACCGCAAATTGGAAGAACAGCACCTCATATTTTGCTTGGGTAGTTTACACCCCAGCGGTATGAACATTGACTTCTCCAATTTCAAGTAGTCCTTGCTTTCTCCCTCTTTCCCCTCTCCTTCCCAGCTCTCCCACAGCCTACTGTCCCCGCCTCTTCCTTTCTTCTTCCCGCCCCCAACATCAGTCTGAAGAAGGGTCTCGACCCAAAACATCTCCTATTCCTTCGCTCCATAGATGCTGCCTAACCCGCTGAGTTTCTCCAGCATATTTGTCTGCCTTTGATTTTTCCAGCATCTGCAGTTCTTTCTTAAACAGGAGAAATTTATTTAGTCAGAGGTTGGGTAATCTGTGGAATTCCTTGCCACAGAAGGCTGTGGAGGAAAAGTCAGTGGATATTTTTAAGGCAGAAATAGATAGATTATAGATTAGCATGGGGGTCAGAGGTTATGGGGAGAAGGCAGGAGAATGGGGTTACGATGGAGAGATAGATCAGCCATGATTGAATGGCAGAGTAGTCTTAATGGGCTGAATGGCCTAATTCTGCTCCTATTTCTTATGATCTTATGAACGTAAATATATTTTGTATTCTGAGATAATCCAAGATCTATTGTTTATAATTTTCTTTGTTTGACTTGCAGACATTTGGGACTGCTAGAATTAGTTTGCGTGACTCATTTTAATATTTGTTATTTTATCCAGTTTGATACAGCCCTAGAAACACATGAGCAAGCTTTGTTGGGAAAATGTTATGTCCAAACTGCAGAGCATTTCAATAAGGTTAGTATGCCTATCAAACACATCTATCTTTGGAGCCATCAATCTTGCTGCTCAGGAATTATAAAAGTCAATTCAACATTTAAGGACAAATTCTTGTGGCACTAAATTGGTTCTGTTAAAACAACAGAAGCCACTTACATTTGTATAACAGACCCAATGTGCTAACATTGATTACAGAAGAAAGAAAAACTACCCCAAAGCTCTTGATTAAGTTAAATATGGAGAAGTGTTTTAAAGGAAAACAAAGCACCCTATGGAGGCTATTTCAGAGTTTATGGCCCTAGGCAGCTGAAGGCCATACTACTAATGGTGAATTAATGTAAGTCTGGCAAAGAACAAAAATACAGTTAATGGGATTGATGATGGGTTAAAAGGGATAGAGGAAATTGGAGATGGGGTGGGTGGGTTGTTGATGACTGAGAGAAAATTGCTTTCAAATGGGATCATCACATTTCTCAAACATGTTGAGATCATTTTTGCACAACGGTTACCTTGACGTGTGATGAATGTTCACAAAGGCACATTTCAAGCTTTGGTGCTCAGAAATATCCCACTATGTATTTGATCAAAAGCTTCATATTTTTGAGGGATAATGCGCTGCATTCTGTGAAGATCCTGCAGTTTCTGCATCTAAAATTTTAACTGACACTTATGGCAAGATAAAAATGTGGAGTTTCAAGAATTTCCTGGTTGCTAAGTTCAATTAGGGTTTGCAAAGTAATGCCCCTGTCGCACTTAGGAAACCTGAATGGAAACCTCTGGAGACTTTGCGCCCCACCCAAGGCTTCCGTGCGGTACCGGAGGTTGCAGGTGGTTGCTGGAGGTTGCAGGTAGTGGAAGCAGGTAGGGGGACTGACAAAAACCTCCGGGAACCACACGGAAACCTTGGGTGGGGCGCAAAGTCTCCAGAGGTTTCCGTTCAGGTTTCCTAAGTGGGACAGGGGCATTACAGTGTATTGCGTTTCTGCTTCTATTTACAAGGCACAGCACAATCTTACCCTACTAAAATCAAGGAAGGGTGTTGAGCTGAAGATGTTGCAAGCACTTGATGCAGAGCACATTGTGCAGAAGGAGAAATCATTGTATCATTTAGGGGAAGAGTGGAAACAGCTGGCAGTATGGAACTTTCCCCTTCACCAGCACCAACAAAAGGTGAATGAACACATTTTACTGCTGAGAAATACTGAAGCCAAGCGTTAAGGTGTGAATATCCAGGTTAGTTGGGAGTAATTCAATATCTAGTTCCATCAGACTTTATGTATTAAAGGAAGAGGTTGTTTTGATTTAATGATCATAAGATACAACTTTAGTTTTATTGTGTATTTTAACTACAATTCTTAATGAGTGTGACAGTGTTGAGGTGTGATAGGTTTACACTGAATCAATAATTACACTTGTAATACATTTAATAATTACACGTAATTATTAAATCCCGCATCTGCCATTGTAGAAGTGATAGAATGTATGACCATGGAAGTTGCTGAACGATGTGTGAATTTTGGATGGAAATTCCCAATCCTACTTAAGATGAATGATATTGCTGGGGTTTCCCAGGTGCATGAGACTTGGAGATTTTCTAGCATGCGTTATATCCTGATATCACAACTTTAACAGCTTGCTGGAATAAAACAGCATGGTTTTCTGATGCATTATACTTGCCACGTACACCATTAATAAATCGAACCAAAATTTGACAAAGGATCAATGTTTTATTTTACCTTCCTTTCACCCC
>NW_022630126.1:124058-182645 GCF_010909765.2 Amblyraja radiata | reverse complement strand
AACCCACTCCCCGGGCCCCACACACACCCCCTCTCCCCTGGTCCCACACCCCCTCTCCCCTCTCCCCGGGCCCCACACACACATCCCCTCTCCCCGGGCCCCACACACACCCCCTCTCCCCGGGCCCCACACACACCCCCTCTCCCCGGGCCCCACACACTCCCCATCTCCCCATCTGGATTGATCATTTTTCGAAGATGACAAGATGAAGCTTGTATTTTTCAGTTTGAAGCCTCTTTGCTTGTTTTTGGTTGTGTTGAGTTTTTAGAGGATTATGTTATAACTGAAACTCTCAACTGAATTGTTCATTCTTTCCCAGGGTGAAGTATGCCACAAATTAAACAAGAAGCATGAGGAGTTCTTCCCAACTTTCATAAATGGAGAGGATTTCTTCTACTTCTTCTTCTTTGGAGTTTTACGGCAGCCGGCATCCACAATGTTGCATTGCTGCCACCTTCCGGCTTCATTCCACAGCACTCATGTATTTACATTAGATCCTTTTTATAAGCCCAGAGGCCCTCAACAAATCAAACAACAACTTTATTCCTTTTCCTTTCCCTCCACACTCTAGAATGTTCTTTACTGATATTTCTGTCAATCCAATTTTCCTAATTTCACTGATCATAAATCCTCTTTCTGTCTCATATCTCCTACATGCAACTAGGGCATGCTGAACTGTTTCTGGTTGATGGCATTCCTCACCCAGCCCAGTAGGGTGTTTTCCCAATATTTTTAATGTGCTGTTCAGGTGAGTGTGTCCTATCCTCAATCTTGTTAATACTACCTGTTCCCCCCTCTTCTTGCTGTAATGCCCACTCTGTTTTGTAGCGAATAGAGGTGTCTCCCCTTTGTCTCCTGTTCCCAGTATTGTTGCCATTCCTGATTTATTTTCTTCCACACAATGTGTTTTCCTTCAGATTTGGATAGCTGTAAGTTTACCACTATGTTACTTTGTTTATAGCCTCCTTTGCTAATGTATCCACCTTTTCATTCCCTAGAACACCAATGTGTGCTGGGACCCACAACATGGAGAGGATTTGGTAAAACAGGTGGTTGAAATATCGATGGAGATTGATGTCCTTAAGCCACAAATTGAAAATGAGGTAACTGAGAAAATACGATCCAGCTGAATGGAATGACAGATTGTGACAAGGCCTCATTGATTAAGACAAGGGATTGTACCCGGATGTGTGTTTTTTGGTGCTTGTTCACCGTGCTCCTGACACAATTTTACCTGCGAGCTGCAAATCATACTGAGCTTGGGCATTGAGGAAGACAGCACAGGGATGCATGTACAGAACTGTAATATTGCTAAGTATTAATGTTTGACAGCTGGAAGTTGCCAGCATCAGTTAGAGTATTGAGTATAGTTGGGAGGTCATGTTGCAGTCATATAAGATGTTGGTGAGGCTGCCTTTAGAGTATTTAAGAAAGAACTGCAGATGGTGGAAACATCGAAGGTAGACAAATGCTGGAAAACTCAGCATGTGGGAGGCATCTATGGAGCGAAGGAGTAGGTGGCGTTTTGCTTCGAGATCCTTCTTCAGTCTAAAGAAGGGTCTGGACCCGAAATGTCACCTATTCCTTCGCTCCTTATATGCTGCTTCACCTGCTGATTTCCCCAGCATTTTTGTCTACCTAGAGAGTAGTGTGTTCAGGTCTGGGCACCGTGTGAAAGGAAAGATGTTGTTAAGTTGGAAAGGGTGCGTCTTTTTCACGCAAAGGATGGTGCGTATATGGAATGAGCTGCCAGAGGAGGTAGTTGAGGCAGGGACATTCGTAATGTTTATGAAGCAATTACACAGGTACATAGATAGGACAGGTTTAGAATAATGTGGGCCAAATGCAGGCAAGTGGAACTGGTGTAGACAGGACATGTTGGCCTGTATGGCTCTGCCTATATAAAGGGTGGTGGGTGGATGGAATGAGCTGCCAGGGGGAGGTAGTTGAGGCAGTTGAAACCAAGTCTGCTATTGCATTGGTTAAGAGACATTTGGCAGGTACATGAATAGGACAAGTTTACAGGGATATGGTCCAATCACAGGCAGGTGACACTGGTGTAGAAGGGACATGTCGGACCGAAGGGCCTGTTTGCGCACAGATGTATCTGAGACTTTATTTATATGCTATTTTATATAAAAAGTAAAACATTGTTGCCAACATAATATACGTAAAGAAACCAAGTCTGCTAAACTGCTGCTAACATTTTGGTGCTATTTATTTTTTCTCAAAGTTTTGCATTTACAACTTTCATGATGTAGTTACCTTATAAATAAATGTAAAAGCATTGGAAACGTGATGTTAAAACTCTCTCTGTACGATTTTACATTTACTGATTATGACGGGTTCTATCTAGGCTCCTTGACCAAAATATTTAGAAAAAAACATAACTTCGTCTCTTGTTGACATAGCTTGCTTCGTACTAAATCATGGTTTTTTTAAAGCAGGTTGAGAGAGACCTCCGTGGTGCTGCTACTGAGTTCAGTGAACTGAAACAATAGTTGGAAAAAAAGTACAGGTGTATTGAGTGTGTTAACACAATTACTAGAGGTAAATATATTCAATGACTTCTTATTTTCCCCATTCTGGAATTTTACCTAGTTCTCATCTATCAATTGTCCCTTGAATTCATTGCCACAGATGGCTGTGGAGGCCATCAATAGATATTTTTAAGACAGAGATAGATGGATTATTGATTAGTCAGGGGTTATGGAGAGAAGGCTGGAGGATGGGATTGAGAAGGAGAGAGATCAACCATAATTGAATGGCAGAGTAGATGATGGGCTGAATGGCCTAATTCGGCTCCTGCCACTTAAAACTTCATAATGATTTCGATGAGGGGATTGAAGGCTTTGTGTCCAAGTATGCGGGTGGTACGAAAATAGGTGGAGGGGCAGGTAAAGAAAGCAGGGACTCTGCAGAAGGACATGTTCAAGGACATTGTCCTATCTGCTGATAGGACAATGACATTCTTGCTTTGCTTCAGCACAACAGAACATAGTAGGCATTGGCTACAAACAGATCAGTGTGTCCATATACCGTAATATAAATATATACACACATGAATCAATAAAATGATCAAGGGCAAATAACAGATAATAGGTTATTAATAATCAAAGTTTTGTCCAAGCCAGGTTTAATAGCCTGATGGCTGTGGGGAAGTAGCTATTCCTGAACCTGGTTGTTGCAGTCTTCAGGCTCTTGTACCTTCTACCTGAAGGTAGCAGGGAGATGAGTGTGTGGCCAGGATGGTGTGGGTCTTTGATGATACTGCCAGCCTTTTTGAGGCAGCGACTGCGATAGATCCCCTCGATGGAAGGAAGGTCAGACCCAATGATGGACTGGGCAGTGTTTACTACTTTTTGTAGTCTTTTCCTCTCCAGGGCGCTCAGGTTGCCGAACCAAGCCACGATACAACCGGTCAGCATGCTCTTTACTGTGCACCTGTAGAAGTTAGAGAGAGTCCTCCTTGACAAAATGACTCTCTGTAATCTTCTCAGGAAGTAGAGGCGCTGCTGTGCTTTCATGATAATTGCATTAGTGTTCTCGGACCAGGAAAGATCTTCAGAGATGTGCACGCCCAGGAATTTGAAGCTCTTGACCCTTTCAACCATCGACACGTTGATATAAACGGAGCTGTTGGTCCCCATCCTACTCCTTCCAAAGTCCACAATCGGTTCCTTGGTTTTGCTGGTGTTGAGGGCCAGGTTATTGTGCTGGCACCATATTGACAGATCTCTCTTCTATACTCTAGGGCTCTCGCGTAACTTTTTTTCCCTGTTGCCAGCCTTGACAACATTTTAGGTTGCCAAATGACAGTTTAGGTGGTCATTTAAGACGGTTTGCATGACGTGTGCGATAATGTGCTCGGACGAAGTGCGTAGATACCAGCCGGAATTATGCTCAATGAAGCATTCACATATTATGTTCAAGAAGAAACTGCGGATGCTGGAAAATCGAAGGTAGACAAAAGTGCTAGAGAATCTCAGCGGGTGCAGCAGCATATATGGCGCAAAGGAAATAGGCAATGTTTCAGGCCTGACGAAGGGTTTCGGCCCGAAACATTGCCTATTTCCTTCGCTCCATAGATGCTGCCGTATCCGCTGAGATTCTCCAGCACTTTTGTCAACATTCACATATTATTACTGCTTCAAATAACTCACAAACTAAACATATTCACCAATCAAGACATGATATATACCACAATGACATGCAGTAAAATTATAATACAATATCTCAACTTTTTTTACACATTACAATTAATGCAATTTCTATTAGTTCTTTCCACTTCCAAACAAAAATGTGGTTGGATTATTCAGCATATGATCAAGCTGTGTCAATAAATCCTGGACCATGGTAACATATATGCGTAACCCTAAACACTACAGATTGATGCAAACATATTTTCTGTGAAGGACCAAAAATTACCATGACATGGCCGTAGCATGGGTCGTTATTGCTTTTGGTACAGAAACACTCTCGCTTTCCACAGAATTTATCCACAACAAAATATACAGGATGCAAGGACATTTCTAAAGGCATTTTATGGTAATGGCTGTTAAAACCGACTATACCCATCTGACAGGTTAAACATGACACTAACTGACAAGAGATGGCCAAAGGACATAACTGCAGCAAATGTTCTTTTGGTAATATGTTTAAAGGTATCAAAACAAATAATAACATTGGGAATTAAACACATTTGATTGCATTCCATTATCAAACATAGTCAGTGTTTGCTCTGAAGACCATGAATCACAATAGGGTCAGGGGGTGTGTGAATCAGTGCGGGGTGGATAGATGGCGGGGGGGGGGGGGGAGGGTTGAGAAGGCAGTCGGTGCAGAATGGATGGATTGAGGCAGGTGAATTAGTACGTGTTGGTTGGAGTATGTACAATGGTGAGGGGGGAGTACGGGGGATGTCAGTGGTGTTGAATGGGGGGTTCAGTACGGGATGGATGGGGGGTATCAGTACAGGATGAATGGGGGGATCAGTACAGCACGAATGGGGGTAGGCAATAAATGCTGGAGAAATTCAGCGGGTGAGGCAGCAGCTATGGAGCTAAGGAAATAGACAACGTTTCGGGTCGAGCCCTTCATCAGACCCCCATTTCCCCCCATTCTTCTTGAATCAGTACAGGATGGATGGGGGGGGGGGGTCAGCACAGGATGAATGGGAGGTTCAGTGCAGGATGAAGGGCAGGGGGGTCAGGACAGTGTGGATCGGAGAGTCTGTGCGGGATGAATGGCTGATCACTACAGGATGCATGAGGGATCAGTACAGGATGCATGGGGGATCAGTAAAAGATGAATGGGGGATCAGTACAGGATGAATGGGGATCAGTAAAAGATGAATGGGGGATCAGTACAGGATGCATGGGGGTTCAGTACAGGATGCATGAGGGATCAGTACAGGATGCATGGGGGATCAGTAAAAGATGAATGGGGATCAGTACAGGATGAATGGGGGATCAGTAAAAGATGAATGGGGGATCAGTACAGGATGAATGGGGGATCAGTAAAAGATGAATGGGGGATCAGTACAGGATGAATGGAGGATCAGTAAAAGATGAATGGGGGATCAGTACAGGATGAATGGAGGATCAGTAAAAGATGAATGGGGGATCAGTACAGGATGAATGGGGGATCAGTAAAAGATGAATGGGGGATCAGTACAATATGCATGAGGGGATCAGTACAGGATGAATGGGGGATCAGTAAAAGATGAATGGGTAGATCACTACAGGATGGATGGGAGGATCAGTGCAGTATGAATGGGGGAGAAGTGCAGGATGGATGGGAAGGGGGGTCAGTACAGGATGAATTGGGGGATCATGGGGGGGGGGTGACAAAAACATTAAAATGCAAGGTGGTAGGGTGATCAATAGATGGGAAGGGGAGCACAGGGGATGTCAGTGAGGACTGAATAGAGGACGGAATGGGGATCAATGTGAGATGGAGAAGGGGGGTCCCAGGATAAGGGTGGTGGAGGGGGGGGGGCGTACAAGAGAGAGAGAGAGAGAGGGGGGGGAGGGGCAGAGGAGGTGGGGAGGAAGGAAGGTCAGCGCTCCTCGGACAACATCGCCCTGCTGCCTTGGCGGTCCCTGTCCAACGCTAAAGTGCCACCGCCTCCCCTCCTCTGCCAGCCGACAGGAAGGTGCGGGGCCGAGCGGTGCACCTCAAAGATCCTATAGCTATAGGATCTTTGGTGCAGCTGTTTAAGGCAGCGGAAAGAGGCCTCCGTCTCACTCTCCCATTCCCTCTCCCACGCCCCTTCCCTTTTCCCGGCCTCGGCGTGCGAGAGGGGTTGTTTTGAAAGCGACGTTGGCGGATTTGCAAGCAGCCGCCGTTATCAGGGCGATAGCCGCCGCTGCTTGCAAATCCGCCAACGGCGCTGTCAAAACAACCCT
This sequence comes from Amblyraja radiata, assembly GCF_010909765.2. NCBI lineage: Eukaryota > Metazoa > Chordata > Chondrichthyes > Rajiformes > Rajidae > Amblyraja > Amblyraja radiata. The sequence continues at coordinate 176,235 of NW_022630126.1, read as the reverse complement.
TCTCACACACCGAGGCTGGGAGGAGGGAGGGAGAGGCCTCCTTCCGCTGGGCGGGGTGCTGGAGGAGGAGGCGGTGGAGCCGCTGTCGTGGCCGCTGTTGCTGCAGTTCGGGGCCCGCCATTCGCTCCGACCCTTCGTCACCACACACCTAGTATCTTTGCCCCGCAATCAAAGATACTAGAGGAATACAGCCGCCGCCTCTGACACGAGTCATCACGTTCCTATTCTCCAGAGATGCTGCTTGACCCGCGGAGTTACTCAGTTTTTTGTGTCTATCGGTATAAACCAGTATTTGATTGCCAAGCCGGGCAATATGAGTCGGCGTTTTGGTTGCCCGGCGTCACTTTGGGTGGTCAATGGCACGCGGGCAATCGCTAATTTCGAGCCCTACTGACTCATCCCCATCAGTGATACGTCCCACAACAGTGGTGTCATCAGCGAACTTGATGATGGAGTTCACACTGTGACCGGCTATGCAGTCATGATTATAGAGTAAGTACAGCAGGGGCTGAGCACGCAGCCTCGAGCTGTTCCCATGAGATTGTTATCCAGTCTGACACATTTCCACCAATACGAACAGACTGTGATCTGTGAATGAGGAAGACGAGGATCCAATTGCCGAGGGATGCGCAGAGACCCAGTTCTGCGAGTTTGGTAACCATCTTGGAGGGGATGATTGTGTTAAATGCCGAACTGTAATCGATGAATAACAGCCTGACATATGAGTATTTGTTATCCAAGTGGTCCAGAGCAGAGTTGGATAGGTTGGGAGTGTGAGCAGAGAAGTGGCAGATGGAATACAGCATAGCAAAGTGGGGAGTCATGCATTTTGGTAGTAGGAATAAAGGTGTAGATTATTTTCGAAATATGGAGAGAATTCAGAAATTGGAGTTGGACATGGACTTGGGAGCATTGGTGCAGGATTCCCAAAAAGTTAATCTGCGAGTCGAATCGCTATTAAAGAAAGCAAATGCAATGTTAGCATAGAAACATAGAAAATAGGTACAGGAGAAGGCCATTCGGCCCTTCGAGCCTGCATGCCATTCAATAAGATCATGGCTGATCATCCAACTCAGTATCCTGTCCCTGCCTTCTCTCCATACCCCCTGATCCCTTTAGCCACAAGGGCCACATCTAACTCACTCTTAAATATAGCCAATTAATTGGCCTCAACTACTTTCTGTGGTAGAGAATTCAGGAGATTCACCACTCTCTGTGTGAAAAATGTTTTTCTCATCTCGGTCCTAAAAGATTTTCCCCTTATCCTTAAACTGTGACCCCTTGTTCTGGACTTACCCAACATCGGGAACAATCTTCCTGCATCTAGCCTATCCAACCCCTTATGAATTTTGTAAGTTTCTATAAGATCCCCCCTCAATCTTCAAAATTCTAGTGTGAACAAGCCGAGTCTATCCAGTGTTTCTTCATATGAAAGTCCTGCCATCCCAGGAATCAGTCTATTTATTTATTCAGTCTAGCATTGATTCTGAGGGTTTCTATACAACAAGAGGGATGTAATGCTGGGGCTCTATAAGGCGCTGGTCAGGCCGCATTTGGGATATTGTGAGCAAATTTGGACACCATATCCGAGGAAGGATGTGCTGGCTCTGGAGAGGGTCCAGAGCAGGTTAACAAGAATGATCCCAGGAATGAATAAGTTAACTTATGACCGTTTGACAGCACAGGGCCTGTACTCGCTGGAGTTTAAAGAATGAGGGAAGACCTAATTGAAACATATATAATAGTGAACAGCTTGGATAGAGTAGCTGTGGCGAGGATGTTCCCACTAGTGGGAGAGTCTAAGACTGGAGGTCACAGCCTCAGGATTACAGGAAGTTCTTTTAGGAAGCAGATAAGGAGACATTTATTTTCGCCTTTTTCGACTTTTTCGTCACCTGCAATGGGATCCCACCCACTGGCCACATCTTCCCATCTCCTCCCCTTACGGCTTTCCACAGAGACCGCTCCCTCCGTAACTCCCTGTTCAATCCATTCCTTCCAGCCCAAACCATCCCCTCACCCTGGCACTTTCCCTTGCAACCGCAGGAAATGCTACACTTGTCGCTTTACCTCCCCCCTCGACTCCATCCAAGGACCCAAGCAGTCTTTCCGGGTGAGGCAGAGGTTCACCTGCACCTCCTGCAACCTCATCTATTGCATCCGCTGTTCTAGGTGTCAACTGCTCTACATCGCTGAGACCAACACCTCCGCTCGGTCCGCAGGCTTGGCGATCGCTTCGCCCAACACCTCCGCTCGGTCCGCATTAACCAACCTGATCTCCCGGTGGCTCAGCACTTCAACTCCCCCTCCCATTCTGAATCAGACCTTTCTGTTTCGAAACCACACAGTGGGCCATTTTCAGAGAGGCAGCAACAGATGACAGTGGCATCAACCTCCAAGAATACACAGAATCCGTCATCGGATACATCAATAAATGCATTGATGATGTAACGGTGGTCAAAACCGTCAGGAGGCGTGCCAATCAGAAACCTTGGCTAACTGGGGAAGTGTGTTCCCTACTGAGAATCCGGAATGCTGCATTCAAATCTGGGGACAACGCAGCATACAAACTGGCAAGGAGTAACCTATCCCGGGGGATCAAGGAAGCGAAGAGGCTGTATGGGCAAAAACTTAATAGCCACTTCACAAATGACAAAGACACACGTCGCTTGTGGCAGGGATTTCATACCATCACTGACTACAAGCCCCCCCCCCCCCCCGCTGCGGATATACCAAAACGACCCCTCTCTACCAGATGAACTGAACGAGTTCTACGCACGGTTTGAGGTTAAAAACAGCACCCAGACACGTGTACTACTGCCATCTCCCAGTGACCAGTCGCTTAGGCTGTCCGCAGCCGGAGTTAAAAAGGCCTTTGCCAGCATCAATCCACGCAAAGCTGCAGGGCCGGACAACATTCCTGGATGCGTTTAAGAGACTGCGCCGAGCAACTGAAAGATGTCTTCACAGACATTTTTAACATCTCTCTCAGCCAGGCAGTAGTGCCCAACTGTCTTAAGAGTGCCACCATCGTCCCTGTCCCGAAGAAACCAAACCCAGCCTGCCATAATGACTTTCGACCAGTGGCTCTAACACCCATAGCAATGAAGTGTTTTGAGCGACTGGTTATGCAGCATATCAAAAATAGTCTACCTGCCGACCTAGACCCACTGCAGTTCGCCTACAGAGCCAACCGATCCACAGAGGACGCAGTCTCAACAACACTGAACCTCGTACTGTCACACCTTGATCGGAAAAATACTTATGCCAGGATCCTCTTCATAGACTTCAGCTCTGCTTTTAACACAATCATTCCGCAGCAGCTGGTGGAGAAGTTGGAGCTATTGGGGGTTGATGCTGGCACATGTAACTGGGTCCTGAACTTTCTATCGCAACGGCAGCAGAGTCAGGGTGGGCAGTAGGACATCAAAAACCATAGCCGTGAGCACTGGCTCGCCCCAAGGCTGTGTCCTAAGCCCCCTGCTGTTTAGTCTGCTTACACACGACTGTACTGCTAGACTCAACAACAACTTCATCAACAAGTTCGCTGATGACACAACAGTGGTGGGTCTCATCAGTGACAATGATGAGTCGGCGTACAGGATGGAGGTGGAGCTGCTCACAGGATGGTGCAAATCCCACAACCTCATTCTCAACGTGGGAAAAAACTAAGGAGATGGTGGTTGACTTCAGGAGGGCGGGAAAACAACACCATACACCTCTGTACATCGATGGAGCTGATGTGGAAAGGGTCAGCAGCGTGAAGTTCCTAGGACTCCACCTGTCAGATGACCTGACGTCCACGACCAACACCACAGCACTGGTCAAGAGAGCCCAGCAGCGACTACACCCTCTCCGAAGACTACGGAAAGCAGGTCTCCCCACTACACACCTACGAACTTTTTATAGGGGGACAATCGAGAGCACATTAACCTACGGCATCACTTCCTGGTTCGGGAGCTGCAAGGCGTACGAACGGCACCAACTAGACAGGATTGTGAAGACGGCCAGCAGGATTATTGGTGCTCCACTCCCTTTCCTGCTGTACATATACAGGAAGAGATGTATCAGCAGAGCCATCTCCATCATCAAAGACCCCTACCACCCATCGCATCACATATTCTCCATCCTGCCATCTGGGAAGAGGTACAGGAGCATTAGCTGCAAAACCAGCAGGATGCTCCTCAGCTTCTTCCCGCAGGCTATAAGACTGATAAACGGACTTTGCCCCCTGCCAAAGTATCGCGCACCAACCACCAACCTGGACACACTGCAGCAGAGCCACTGTCGTGCCGCTGCCGATCGGAACGCCTGTTGATGTTTAGTAGAGAGTAGAGTGTTTCATTTGTTCATGATATATGTATTTTTATTTCTATTTATTTTTTACTGCACACTGAATGGACACTGGTTGAGCAACGTTTTTTTTGTTTCCTCTGGGTATGTGAGTACTCAGGAAAATGACAATAAAGATATACTATACTATACTATCCTGGGCTTCCTCCATGGCCAGAGAGAGTCTCACCGCAAATTGGAAGAACAGCACCTCATATTTTGCTTGGGCAGTTTACACCCCAGCGGTATGAACATTGACTTCTCCAATTTCAAGTAGTCCTTGCTTTCTCCCTCTTTCCCCTCTCCTTCCCAGCTCTCCCACAGCCTACTGTCCCCGCCTCTTCCTTTCTTCTTCCCGCCCCCAACATCAGTCTGAAGAAGGGTCTCGACCCAAAACATCTCCTATTCCTTCGCTCCGTAGATGCTGCCTCACCCACTGCGTTTCTCCAGCATTTTTGTCTGCCTTTGATTTTTCCAGCATCTGCAGTTCTTTCTTAAACAGGAGAAATTTATTTAGTCAGAGGTTGGGTAATCTGTGGAATTCCTTGCCACAGAAGGATGTGGAGGAAAAGTCAGTGGATATTTTTAAGGCAGAAATAGATAGATTATAGATTAGCATGGGGGTCAGAGGTTATGGGGAGAAGGAAGGAGAATGGGGTTACGATGGAGAGATAGGTCAGCCATGATTGAATGGCAGAGTAGTCTTAATGGGGTGAATGGCCTAATTCTGCTCCTATTTCTTATGATCTTATGAACGTAAATATATTTTGTATTCTGAGATAATCCAAGATCTATTGTTTATAATTTTCTTTGTTTGACTTGCAGACATTTGGGACTGCTAGAATTAGTTTGCGTGACTCATTTTAATATTTGTTATTTTATCCAGTTTGATACAGCCCTAGAAACACATGAGCAAGCTTTGTTGGGAAAATCTTATGTCCAAACTGCAGAGCATTTCAATAAGGTTAGTATGCCTATCAAACACATCTATCTTTGGAGCCATCAATCTTGCTGCTCAGGAATTATAAAAGTCAATTCAACATTTAAGGACAAATTCTTGTGGCACTAAATTGGTTCTGTTAAAACAACAGAAGCCACTTACATTTGTATAACAGACCCAATGTGCTAACATTGATTACAGAAGAAAGAAAAACTACCCCAAAGCTCTTGATTAAGTTAGATATGGAGAAGTGTTTTAAAGGAAAACAAAGTACCTTATGGAGACTGTTTCAGAGTTTATGGCCCTAGGCAGCTGAAGGCCAGACTACTAATGGTGAATTAATGTAAGCCTGGCAATGAACAAAAATACAGTTAATGGGATTGATGATGGGTTAAAATGGATAGAGGAAATTGGAGATGGGGTGGGTGAGTTGTTGATGACTGAGAGAAAATTGCTTTCAAATGGGATCATCACATTTCTCAAACATGTTGAGATCATTTTTGCACAACGGTTACCTTGACGTGTGATGAATGTTCACAAAGGCACATTTCAAGCTTTGGTGCTCAGAAATATCCCACTATGTATTTGATCAAAAGCTTCATATTTTTTAGGGATAATGCGCTGCATTCTGTGAAGATCCTGCAGTTTCTGCATCTAAAATTTTAACTGACACTTATGGCAAGATAAAAATGTGGAGTTTCAAGAATTTCCGGGTTGCTAAGTTCAATTAGGGTTTGCAAAGTAATGCCCCTGTCGCACTTAAGCGGCGTTTTCACGGGGCGAGTTGACGCAAGATGTCACAAGAGTGAAGAGGTCGTGGTCCAGCACGAGTCTCGCACGATATAACGGGTTGTAGATAAAGAGTTCCCACGGTACTCGGCATTTATGTTATTTGTGCGAGTGACTTGGCCGTTTCCCGAGCTTTCGCGTTAAATCTTGAATGAACATCGTGAACTACACGTGACACAAATGATGTAACTTTTTTTTCACACACTATATATATCCTCCCTTGGTTGAATCGGCTCATTTGGAGACATGCCTATACTAAATAATTTCGAGTAAAGGATGTTGTTTTTTTTCATTGACGCGCTGCATGCAGCTGCCCACTATGTGCATCGAAAACGCTTGCTTGAAGGCAGAAGGGAGAGATTAATTAAAAAGAGAATTAAGAGGAAGTCTCACTGGGTGAAGCCCATCTTTCAACGGAGAGCTCAATTTGGACAATATGAGCAACTGCTTAATGTGCTGTGCGAAGAGGATACAAGTGCATTCAAAAACTTTGTCAGAATTTCACCCGAGCTCTTTAATGAGTTAAAGAATAATTTGGGACCTCTGCTGAAGAAGACTGACACTGTAATGAGAAAAGCACTGGAACCAGGGTTGCGCATAGCAATCACCCTCCGCTACTTGGCCTCAGGCGATTCTTATACAAGTCTATACAACTCCAGCTTTTTGTGTCTGTCTTCGGTTTAAACCAGCATGTGCAGGTCACTCCTTACACGGGTCTCTGTACAACATTGATTGGTAGCGTTCCGGACCCCTGGACCCGAGGACTCCGACCTGTATCTCTAAAAAAGAAGGACATGTGAAAAATTTCTCACGGACCATAAAAATGCGTAACCTTTCAGTAAAGTCCCTTTTAAAGTCCCTTTTAAAGATTATAGTTATTTTCTTGAATCTCATTAACATAACTCATGAATAAGTTGATGTCCATATGCGGATGTAAATCTTTATTTTTATTTATTTTTTAAATTCAATCCCACAGAAGATAATTTTTAATCACCTTCTGTCCCCTCTGTCCAGCTTCCGGGTTCACCGTTCGCAGGAGTTCCCACGGTACCCGCAAGAGTTATTACGGATATCGCACTGGCCACTACGTTCATATAATGTTGCAATACTCAACCACAAGTGTACAAGTCAATCTTGGAGAAATTCAAACTTTCTTGAATTTTCTCCCGAGTGACCAAGTTACACGATGACCTGCCGTTAGCGCTACGGTGGTCCACGGTGGTCCACGAATGCCGTACTGTTATCGCACGAGGTTCCCACGATGTTAAACTCCGGTTAACTCTTGCGTCAAGTCGCCCCGTGAAAAGGCCGCTTAAGGAAACCTGAACGGAAACCTTGGGAGACTTTGCGCCCCACCCAAGGCTTCCGTGCGGTACCGGAGGTTGCAGGTGGTTGCTGGAGGTTGCAGGTAGTGGAAGCAGGTAGGGGGACTGACAAAAACCTCCGGGAACCACACGGAAACCTTTGGTGGGGCGCAAAGTCTACAGATGTTTCCGTCCAGGTTTCCTAATTGGGACAGGGGCATTACAGTGTATTGCATTTCTGCTTCTATTTACAAGGCACAGCACAATCTTACCCTACTAAAATCAAGGAAGGGTGTTGAGCTGAAGATGTTGCAAGCACTTGATGCAGAGCACGTTGTGCAGAAGGAGAAATCATTGTATCATTTAGGGGAAGAGTGGAAACAGCTGGCAGTATGGAACTTTCCCCTTCACCAGCACCAACAAAAGGTGAATTAACACATTTTACTGCTGAGAAATACTGAAGCCAAGCGTTAAGGTGTGAATATCCAGGTTAGTTGGGAGTAATTCAATATCTAGTTCCATCAGACTTTATGTATTAAAGGAAGAGGTTGTTTTGATTTAATGATCATAAGATACAACTTTAGTTTTATTGTGTATTTTAACTACAATTCTTAATGAGTGTGACAGTGTTGAGGTGTGATAGGTTTACACTGAATCAATAATTACACTTGTAATACATTTAATAATTACACGTAATTATTAAATCCCGCATCTGCCATTGTAGAAGTGATAGAATGTATGACCATGGAAGTTGCTGAACGATGTGTGAATTTTGGATGGAAATTCCCAATCCTACTTAAGATGAATGATATTGCTGGGGTTTCCCAGGTGCACGAGACTTGGAGATTTTCTAGCATGCGTTATATCCTGATATCACAACTTTAACAGCTTGCTGGAATAAAACAGCATGGTTTTCTGATGCATTATACTTGCCACGTACACCATTAATAAATCGAACCAAAATTTGACAAAGGATCAATGTTTTATTTTACCTTCCTTTTCACCCTGATGTCTTGACTTTGTAGTTGTCAGAAGTTAAATAACTTTTTTTAAACCTTGTTTTTCTCTCTGTATAAAAGCTCCTTGGTTTCAATACCATTTATGGATCTGTGAAAACAGAATGTAGCAATGTATTATACTCAGTGAATCCATTCGAGGGAGCTTGTACACAAAATTCAATGACTTCTCTTGTGTGTCTCCAATGAAGAAGTAATTCATGGTGTTGAATCCTAGACAACAAGTAACACAGGAGTAGGAACTAATCGCTTGTTTTCCTGCAGCTAAGGACTTGTTTGGATGGACTTTGAAAACTGAGCTCCACTTATGCAACATGACATCAAGGAGGAAGTGTGATCTTGAGACACTGCTTATATCAATACTTCAAGGCTTTGCTATTCTTGATGAACTGAACAGAAAACTGAAATTCTTTAGTAAACAATTTACACTTAATTATGACAGATTTTCTGTTGCTAGGACTTGGTGATCATCATCAAGTTTCTACAGCAAGTCACTAGCGTTTTATTTTCTCAACTGGATGAATATCTTTAAAGGTACTGCACTGGTAGAACATGAATTTATGATTTTTGCATTTTGCACAATGAAAAGAATAAAATGAAAATTAGAGTTTAAAATGTATTTTCTCCAAATTTTAATTATTGATTCTCGACCCAAAACATCACCCATTCCTTTACTCCAGAGATGCTGCCTGTCTGTCCTGTTGAGTTACTCCAGCATTTTGTGTCTACCTTTGATTTAAACCAGCATCTGCAGTTCTTTTCTAAACATTTTAACCACTTTTTGTTCTCAGACCTGCAATTTTAATCTTCTACTAAGTCTCGGAGGAGTCTTCTGCAATTGGCATGTTTAACCCTCAAATATTTAATTGTGCAATATTCAAAAGCTTTTAATTCTGCAAATGTTTAATAAAGACCTTCATTACTCTTAAGATCACAACAAATAATGGAGCCTGGCCGCAGAGCTTAATTTGAGAGCATTGCAATTCTCAGTACTTTTAGAACCTATTATTCTACTGCTGACATGCATGGCACCCTGGGGTTAGAAACTTACAAAGATTCATAATCATTGTCACGAAATACATTTCTCAATATCTGACCTAAAAGATAGTCTCTGTTCTGAGGCATTGATCACTAACCTGTTTGCCTCCACCCTGTTTCTTCTCAGGAAAGTTAGAATTTTGGAACACTGTAAATTCTGTATTTCACTGCTCTGCCTTCAAGATATTCTTTGTCAATGCAGCATGTTCCAATTCAGTTGTATTACTTTTAATGCAGTCTGCATATGTTTAGCATGGCTGAAAATCTTGCTTAATGATTTCTGAACTTTTCACATTTAATTCTAAAACTTGGTTTAATGTGCTGGTTTAAAAAAAGTTCAAGGAATCAATTTACAGACATTGTTTTTATACTGATTAGGTCACAGGAGCTGTTTCTAGGAGAAGAGGTTGACATATCAATTAATTGTGTCTTTGCCTGAGTGCAAGTTTGCGAGGAATAGATCGTACACAAATGATATTTTGAAACAAAATGATTGTCTTTACATGTTTTGCTCTCAGTCACCTTTACTGCTTAATGGCCATGTTCTAACTCTGCAGGTCACATCTTGTTGACATTTATTTTGAAACCACTGGTTGTTGAGCCATGCCTTGATGTTGAGATTAAACTTCGGGCTAATGATGCCATTTTAAAATTCAGCGCAGTTAAAATTAAATGTGAACATGAGTTACCAGCAAAGGTTTACCAGAAGATCACAACCGTCATGGAGTTCATGCAGCAACATTTGCTCTGTATATAGACTTTTCTTTTGTCTCTTTTGCTCTCTATATTGTGGGTAGGTTATTTATTTTTGTTTTGTAATTATGCTGTTCTGAAATTAGCTTCAAAACATAATTAAGATAAAGACACATTGCTGGGTATGTAGAATTTAATTGTCCTTCTTTTTGGTGTTATGGTAGATATTCCGCTCTGGGTCTATGTGGATCGTAATGAAAAGCAGGATATAAATCTAGCAGAGTTGCTGGGAGGCATGATATGGGAGAAATTACCAGAAATCATTATTAAGAACTGTTTGGTATTTTCTGTACCAGAACATTGCTGCCAGTTGAAGCTGTATGAAGAGGTAGGGACACTTTACCATAGTGTTTGTGTGAACGAGAACCTTTAATTACCGAACAGGTGTATTTTCCATTGCACATTCCTAATTGGCATTCAGTTTTCATTGTTAACTTTTAAATGTCATTGTATACTCGTAGAACAAGTTTCTATGGCCTTTTCTGTCATAAAATTGGGATAGTGATTGACGATTTGGAAGATGGCTTTAGATTGCAGGCGCAAACAGATGAATTGGACTGTTGGGTTGTAAAATGTAACTTAATCCAGAGAGTCAGGTGCATAAAGAAAATAGTACATCAGGGGTTGAAGAAGAGAAACCTCGGGATATCTGCTCAACCATCCTTAAAAAGCACCAGAATAGATGAATAAGGTGACTTTAGAAAGGCCTCTATTCCCTGAAGCATACAATATAATAACAGGGTGGTGATGTTGGAGCTTCATGCAGCACTGTTCAGGATGCAGCTTGTAAGCCGTGTCATTGCTCTGATTATTACATGGCAGGAAATATGTCGTTGCACTGGAGAACCTACAGAGGAAGTTTTACATGGTTGTTTCCTGGTCTATTAAAACGATGCCCAGTGAGGAAAGGTTATCCAAGATAGGGTTAATTTCTTCTTGAGGCAAAGGAGGAAATTACTTGGGGTGTAGAGGATTATAAGGCTGTTAGATAACATGGGAAGGATTGATCAAAAGCTGAATTGGGGATAGTGGAGTTTGTATAAAATTGGTAAAATAATCGACCAGGGTTGTGCATGCTAGATTAGCTTGAGCGACGACTCTGTCTCATATCATGCACTCTTGCTTTCCATTGTCATTTCTTACCAAAAATGAGTTTGTGATTGAATGGTGATTGTTTACAGGGATGCAAATGAGGAAGAGAATCTTGTTATGCAGATCAAAACTAACATTCTGTTTTTGGTGAAGATAGACACAAAAAGCTGAAGTAACTCAGCTAGAACAGGAAGCATCTCTGGAGAGAAGGAATGGGTGACGTTTCGAGTCAAGAACCTTCTTCAGATCAGCATCTGCAGTTCCTTCTTACACATTCCGTTTTTGGTGTTCCCTTCCAGCTGATAAAAGCAACAGATACATTTGAGGAAAAACTCTAAAAGATGCAGTTTTTGCGGAGCCATTCCATGGACCTATTAAAATATGCAAGAAATGTTAATGTTCATGTTGCAAGTAAGAAATGCCAAGATGTGCTCGTGACTGCCAGAAACCTGATGACATCTGAGATCCACAACACTGTTAAGGTGGGTTAGTAATGCTTGCACAGCCCCAGCACATGTGGGAGTGATCAGATCTGTTTATTGTCATATACACCAGGGTGAGGGTGGAAAGAAATTCCTTGTTCACAGATGAACATTATTCATACAGTAATGATTCATAAATATGAATGCAAGATGGTAGAATGGTGCAATATTGTAGTGCAATCCAAAGTAGTGATAAAACATTAAAATACAGTACTGGAATAAACAAATGTGGTAGAGTTCAGAATATGTAGAAACACCTCCTGGAAGGTGGTGCGAAAGTGGTCATTGTCATACAGCATGTCATATAACTGGCCCTTTGGGCCAACTTGCCCATGCTGGCCAGGATTCCCCATGTCCCAGCTGCCTACGTTTGGCCCCTCTATCTCACCAAAGCTTTCTTATCATTCCACACTCCTATCCATGTACCAGCTGATTGGTTTAGGATTCTGGTGGCATTGGGAAAGAAGCAGTCCTTAAGTGTGGAAGTCCAGGCTTTTAAGTTGCGGTCTCTTCTCCCAGAAAATACATTAAAGAAAAGAAGAAAAGGGAATGGCCAGGGTAGCAGCATCATCGACGATACTTCCACAAGAGAGTTTGTGATTTTGCTTGATTCAGTATTTGTATTCCTACAGTTTAGTTTTTGGCTAAATTCAAATGTTGGAAAATGAAGTGGTGCAGCTAATTTAATAAACACCAATTTACTTGGGCAAACTTTATTCTGCAGTACGTTCTACAGCCTTAATATCTGTCGATGGACAGTGTGAAGATAGGCCAAGCTTTAAAATTTGACTACACTTTTTTATCTTGTTTGCTATTTCTAATTTCTCTTTTTATTGCACAAATGAAGCATAATCCAAATACTACTTCACAAACTAGGTTTACAGCTAACGTATTTGTCCATGTGAGCCTTTCCATAATTTCAGTGTATATTGTGCAACATGTGTAATGTTGTTCCCCACATTCTACTCCTGTAATACTTCACAATTAATTCTAAATAGAGATAAACAAACAAGAGGCTCACATTTAACAAAACCAAACTTGGCAAGTAATGTTTGTTGTGTAATTATGTACAGGATCTAAGTTAGTAATTTGTGGACTACTTTGGCATGCTTGATGCTTTTGCGAATGTTCGATCCTTATTTGTGAATGTCCTTGTGTTGTAAAGACAAAGCAAACGCACCATGTAAAGAGTGAAATGGATGTATAAAGAGATCAGTTAGGCTGTGAGGAGGCTCTTCCAGACCTGATGGGCAGAATGGACTATTAATAATGTTGTTATTACTTTAGAACAGCGTATGTTAACAGATGACAAATGTTCTATAATGGACATTTACAAATGAATTTGAGCCTCTTTGGGAACAATTTATGGATCCATCAGGAAGCTCCTAACTGTTATAAATTTGACTGAATCTATTGCTCTGTCCAGTGGATGTGCTCTTGTAGTTCCAGTTTTTGCTTGTCTACATTTTAATTTGTAACTAAGTTTTAATTTGGTACAAATTTTGTGAAAAGATTTTTTAAAAATCTGTTAACTGCTTGGTGTACCTTCAGATTACGGCTGATTCCAAGATCTCTATTCCAATGCTTCCCAGTCGAGGAACAGTCAGTAAATTAAAAGTGCCCATGACTTCCAACCTTGTTCCGAGCGACATGGTGAACCTGGAGAGTGGGAAGCAACTCGGCAGTCAATCAACGTGTCTACCTACCTGCCGTATCAGTGAATCTGTCCAGAATCTGATGGAACTGATTTATCGGACACTTTCAGAGGCTGCAATTGCTTCACCTGAATGGCAAGTCATTCTATGTTTTGTTGCATAATAGATTCTGCAGTAAATGGAGCTCTTTTGTTGCCCATTACCATTCCCTGGTTACGTTCAAATAAAGGTTCATTAATAAAACAGAAATGTACATCTGGAGCATCGGCGATAGGATTAATGACCTGCAGGCAGGAACAGTATGTAAAGGGTCTGTCCCACTTACACGATTATTTTCGGTGACTGCCGGCACCCGTCATAGTCTCAGCAGGTGGCCGAAAATGCTCAACGTGTTGAAAATCCAGCGGCGACCTGAAAAAGGTACGACTCTTTGGGCGACTACTCACGGCCATACAGGCGTCACCCCGCGACCTGTGAGGTCATAAACGTCATGAAGAGAAATCAAAAGGCAGATTCTCCAAATGGAGAGACTGCAAGTGGGTGAAGTAAACAGGGATCTGTTCTAGTTCATGAATCACACAAAGTTATTTAAAATGCAGTGTGGATGAATGTTTGAAAGAGCACAAAATAAAAGGGGATGACAAAATGGCACCAACGTGGTTTGTGATATTAATTCAAGTCAACTAATTAATGTCACTTCAAAGGATAGATTAATTAAGTATTAACCATTCATGGCCTTGGTAAATGGTACTAGTGAAAGTATCTTTGTTTGGAGTCTTAAACCTGTGGTTCAGAAAGACAATTAGAGATTCTCAATGATGTTGCAGCATTTTGTTAGGTCACAGATGTTCTGCATTTCAAAGCCTTTTCCCAATTTTTGATAGACACAAATTGCTGGAGTAACTCAGCGGGACAGGCAGTATCTCTGGAGAGAAGGATGGGTGACGTTTCGGGTCGAGACCCCCTTCTTCAGACTAGTCGGGGGAAAGGGAAACAAGAGATATAGACAGTGATGTAGAGAAATGCAGAACTCTTGTTGGAGAGAGGAGGAGAACTTCTTCAAAGTACCCATACTTTGAGGAGATTTCACAGTGGAGTAGACAAAATGTGTAGGAAGGAACTGACTGGTTAGCAAAACGTCTGATTGTGTTACATTTTAATATTTCAACTGAGCTCCAAACTCATGGCTTCATGGGGAAAAGGTCAGATTTGTGTTACTCTCTTTGGCGGAATAGGATGTTCTGATGTCACTCCGACATGATACAGCCCTGATATTATGATTATTCCTTACCATTTTGTTGTCGGGGTGGAAAATGTAAAATAGCTGCTTTTTATAATATCAAAAAACATAACCAATAATGTGGCCTCCACAAATATCTCAGGAAGGATGTCTTTCCCTCGGCAGAAGTCAGAACATTGATTTCGAACTATGGATTAAAGGGGAGGTGCATAAAATTGTCACCCAGAGATTAGTCAATGTCTGGGGCTTGTTCTGAGAAGTCGGTAAATATTCATAGTTGCACAATTTGATCTTTATAGTACTTGAACAATGATCAGCAAGGCCACTGGAAGATGAGATTAGTTTGGATTAATTTTGTTTAACTATCCTACACATGATGGGCTAAATGTTTTTGACTGCCTAGCAATAGACATACTGCAAATAGTTAACAGCTCTCTTCAATCAGGCAATTTCCCAAAAGCTTGAAAACTGCAGTTATTAAACCTCTTTTAAAAAAAGCGGAGCCTAGATGCCTCTATTATTAACAACTATAGACCAATATCAAACCTATCTTTCATAAGTAAAATCATTGAGAAAGTTGTCCTCCAGCAACTTAATCACTTCCTGGCTTCAACTGGCTGCTACGACAACTTCCAGTCAGGATTTCGACCTCTTCATAGCACCGAGACCGCCCTTATTAAAGTTGTAAACGACATCCGTCTTAACACAGACTCTGGCAAAGTTTCAATATTAATGCTATTAGACCTCAGTGCTGCATTCGACACTGTTGATCACTCAATACTTTTGGACAGGTTGGAAAAATGGGTGGGGCTCTCAGGCACAGTCTTAAGTTGGTTCAGGTCATATTTACAAGATAGGAACTATTTTGTTTCCATTGGCGACTTTGTATCAGAACCAACCAACGTGACGTGTGGAGTCCCGCAAGGTTCGATCTTAGGGCCCTCTTTATTCAACATCTACATGCTCCCACTAGGGCAAATCATGCGAAATAATAATATTGACCACTGCTATGCCGATGACACTCAAATCTATGTAGCGCTATCACCAAATGACTATCGCCCCATAGATCTGTTGTGCCAGTGCATTGAGCAAGTCAAAGACTGGATGTGCCAAAATTTTCTCCAACTAAATAAGGACAAAACGGAGATAATTGTTTTTGGTGCTAAAAAAGAAAGGCTTAAAGTAACCCAACACCTTCACTCTCTGTCCCTGAAAACTTCAAACAAAGCCAGATAGCTTGGGGTCATTATGGATTCAATTTAAATTTCGACAGTCACATCAAATCAGTTACAAAATCGGCCTACTATCACCTCAAAAACATAGCAAGATTAAGAGGACTCATGTCAGCTCAAGACTTAGAAAAACTTGTACATGCCTTTATTAATAGTAGGCTAGATTATTGTAACGGTCTCCTTGCAGGTCTTCCAAAAAAAACTGTCAGGCTGCTACAGCTTGTTCAGAACGCTGTTGCTAGAGTTCTAACAAAGACCAAAACATTTGAACACATTACACCAACTCTTAAATCCTTACATTGGCTCCCTGTATGTCAGAGAATTGATTTTAAAATCCTGCTGCTCACCTATAAATCACTACATGGTTTAGGGCCAAAGTATATCACTGACATGCTTCCACTATATAAGCCTTCTAGACCGCTAAGATCTTCTGAAACCAATCTGCTAGTGATTCCCAGAGTAAATACAAAATATAGGAAAGCAGGATTTAGTTACTATGCAACAAATAGCTGGAATAAACTTCCTGAAGATTTAAGACTTGCCTCAACTTTGACCACTTTTAAAACAAGACTGAAAACTTTTATGTTTACTTTAGCTTTCAGCTAAATCTTAACTACATTGCACTTTTAACGTTTGCACTTTTTATAATGCATTTTTAATTTTGCTTTTCTTTTCTTTTAGTTCTTCTATTTTATTTCATTTTATTATTTCATTTATTGTATGACATGTTTTTATGTAAAGCACTTTGAGTCTGCCTCGTGTATGAAATGTGCTATATAAATAAAGTTGCCTTGCCTTGACTTGCCTAGTGTACATGGGACATGTTGGAAGGGGTGGGACTAGTGTAGATGGGGCATGTTGGTCGAGGTGGGACTAGTGTAGGTGGGGCATGTTGGTCGGGGTGGGACTAGTGTAGATGGGGCATGTTGATCGCGGTGGGACTAGTGTAGATGGGGCATGTTGGAAGGGGTGGGACTAGTGTAGATGGGACATGTTGGTCGGGGTGGGACTAGTGTAGATGGGGCATGTTGGTCGCGGTGGGACTAGTGTAGATGGGGCATGTTGGTCGTGGTGGGACTAGTGTAGATGGGGCATGTTGGTCGGGATGGGACTAGTGTAGATGGGGCATGTTGGTCGGGGTGGGACTAGTGTAGCTGGGGCATGATGGTCGGGGTGGGACTAGTGTAGCTCGGGCATGTTGGTCGGTGAGGGACTAGTGTAGATGGGGCATGTTGGTCGGGGTGGGACTAGTGTAGATGGGGCATGTTGGTCGGGGTGGGACTAGTGTAGATGGGGCATGTTGATCGCGGTGGGACTAGTGTAGATGGGGCATGTTGGAAGGGGTGGGACTAGTGTAGATGGGGCATGTTGGTCGGGGTGGGACTAGTGTAGATGGGGCATGTTGGTCGCGGTGGGACTAGTGTAGATGGGGCATGTTGGTCGTGGTGGGACTAGTGTAGATGGGGCATGTTGGTCGGGATGGGACTAGTGTAGATGGGGCATGTTGGTCGGGGTGGGACTAGTGTAGCTGGGGCATGATGATCGGGGTGGGACTAGTGTAGCTCGGGCATGTTGGTCGGTGAGGGACTAGTGTAGATGGGGCATGTTGATCGGGGTGGGACTAGTGTAGATGGGACATGGTGGCTGGTGTGGGACAAGTGTAGATGGGGCATGTTGGTCGGGGTGGGACTGTAGATGGGGCATGTTGGCTGTTGTGGGAATAGTGTAGCTCGGACATGTTGGTCGGGGTGGGACTAGTGTAGTTGGGGCATGTTGGTCGCGGTGGGACTTGTGAATATGGGGCATGTTGGTCGGGGTGGGGCCAATGTAGATGGGGCATGATGGTCTGGGAGGGACTAATGTAGAAGGGACATGTTATTCGTGGTGGGACTAGTGTAGATTAGGGCATGTTGGTCGAGGTGGGTCTAGTGTCGATGGGGCATGTTGGCTGGTGTGGGACTAGTGTAGATGATGCATTTTTGTCGGGGCCGGACTAGTGTAGATGGGGCATGTTGGCTGCTGTGGGACTAGTGAAGATGGGGCATGTTGGTCGGGGTGGGACTGGTGTAGATGGGGCATGTTGGTCGGGGTGAGACTAGTGTAGTTTAAGCATGTTGGTCGGGTTGGGACTAGTGTAGATGAGGCAAGTAGGTCGTGGTGGGTCTAGTGCAGATGGGGCATGTTGGATGTGGTGGGCCTAGTGTAGCTCGGGCATGATGGTCGGGGTGGGACTAGTGTAGCTCGGGCATGTTGGTCGGTGAGGGACTAGTGGATGTGGTGGGACTAGTGTAGCTGGGGCATGATGGTCGGGGTGGGACTAGTGTAGATGGGGCATGTTGGATGTGGTGGGACTAGTGCAGATGGGGCATGTTGGTCGAGGTGGGACTAATGTAGCTGGGGCATGATGGTCGGGGTAGGACTATTATTTATTTACAGGCCTCCTAAATATGATGCTAATTTTTTCGATGACTTTACATAATTATTGTCTAGCATCTCCACTGACTTTGACTGTCTAGTTATAACTGGTGATTTTAATTTTCATACTGATGATTTGAATGACAAGGGTGCAAAATAATGTTTTACTATTTTAGACACATTTGACCTGTCTCAACATGTGAAAGAGGCTACTCATTGTAATGGGCACACCCTGGACTTGATTATCACAAAGGGTCTCATTGTTTCTGATATTTTCGTGATTGATCCTTCATTGTCTGACCACTTCTGTGTTTTCTTTAATATATCTTTTATTCCCGACATACAGACAAAATCAAATACTGTCAAAAAACGGTATATAAATGAACATTCTAATGTACTCTTTAAAAATGCCATCTCCTTCTTACCACCTCTAAACCCAAGTTCTGCTGATGATCTTGTAGATAACTTTAACTCCAAAATTGTGAAAGTTATAGATGTCATTGCACCTGTTACGGTTAAAACAATTTCTGGTAAGCAAAAGTCACCCTGGAGAAAAGCTGCTTTTGTAACAGCCCAGAAAAGAGAATGCCGGAAAGCTGAGCACATCTGGCGGAAAACAAAACTTCATATTCACCATGACATCTATAAAGAGAGCCTCCGTGCCTACAATTTAGACTTAAAAAGTGCTAGAGAAACATTTTTCTCCAATATCATTAACAACAACACTAATAAGGCAAAAACCCTATTTGCAACTGTTGACAGACTGACCAACCCCCCAACACAATTACCACCTGAACTCCATTCCACGCAGAAATGTAATGTGTTTGCATTATTCTATACAGATAAAATTGAAGGCATCAGACGTGCCATCAATATCACCGCTTCAAACAAAAATGTTGGATCACCACCCTGTTTAGGCAAAGGTAACGTGGCATTTATCACTAAATCTTTCTTTGATAAATTAGAAAGGAGAATATCTAAATTTTTATGGGGTAGCAAACCGGCCAGAATTTGAAAGACGCTACTACAGTCTCCTAAGAGTGACGGCGGTTTGGCACTTCCTGACTTTAGGCGATACTACTGGGCTGCTAACTTGCAAAAAATCCTGTACTGGATGAATGATGATTGCGACCACCTACCGACCTGGGTACACATGGAAAAGGCGAGTTCACATCTCCCGTTGCGGTCTGTCCTATGCTCCCAACTCCCCCTTTCTATAACATCTGTGGGCGCAGGCCCAATTGCGACCCTCTCGCTCAAGATATGGAGTCAATTTAGGAAAAACTTTGGTTTACAAGGCCCTTCCATCTTGACCCCACTGTTTAAAAATCACATCTTTAAACCTTCAAGTACAGACTCCGCATTCAAAACCTGGCATAGTAATGGCATCAGTAGTATCAAAAACCTATACAAGGATGGTATTTTTTCGTCTTTTGCGGAGCTTTCGTACAACTATAGCCTCCCAAACTCCCACCTTTTTCGTTTTTTCCAGATTAGGGATTTTGTGAAGAAGACATTCCCCCATTTCCCAAATCGCCCCCCTGAAACCCTGACCGATTCCATCCTAGCTCTAGATCCCAACCGGAAGAAATGCATCTCTGTTTTGTATAACTTGTTAGGGTCGGTTATATTGAAACCTCATACCTCATTAAAAGCTGTGTGGGAGGGCGAGCTGAATACGAAACTAACAGACCAGCAATGGGACTCCCCCTTGGATTTGATCCATTTTTCCTCCATATGTGCCCGTCATGGCCTAATCCAATGCAAAGTCCTTCACAAAGTCCACTACACAAACGCAAGATTATCTAGAATATACCCCGCTGTTAAAGACACCTGCAACAGATGCAATCAATCCCCTGCCAACCAGTCATGTTTTGGTCTTGCCCTAAGCTAGCAACCTTTTGGAGGAGTGCTTTCGACGTGCTAAGCAGAGCCTATGGCCAGACTATTCCTCCAAACCCACTGTCAGCTATTTTTGGTATTCCCCCCAACACCAACCTCTCTGTTGCGTTGAAGCGGGTCCAGGCTTTTACAACCCTGTTAGCCCAGAGACTGATTTTGCTTAACTGGAGACTTACCTGTCCCCCGACACACGCCCGCTGGATCAAGGAGGTGCTCTACAACTTAAAGCTTGAAAAACTTAGGTTCTCTCTCAAAGGCTCTACCAAGACATTCCTAGATACATGGAACCCTTTCCTGGAACTTGTTAACTCTCTCAACTTGTTTCCGGACTCGGAAGAGGACTGAGTGCCCTCTATCACAGCTCTGTCTTATTGCAGCTGCTATCCCCTCAACCCCTCCCCCCCCCCCCTCCCTCCCCATAATTTAAAAAAAATCTTATTTTTTATTTATTTTTTATTTTTTATTTTTTTAAATTTTTAAACCTTATTTGTGTGGATGTGTGCGTATGTGAGTGTTGTTTGTTCCCGGGTGGCGAGGGTGGGTAAGGGTAAGGGTAAGGGTTTTGAGGGTCGTTTACATACTGTTGTACAATTATGTCCTGATTATCACTGTCTGTTATCATTGTATGTATGCAAATTGCTGTTAAATTCAAAATTAAAATAAAAAGATTTAAACTAAAAGGCACAACTTACTGCAAATTGCGGCTTGGGTGCTTTGGCTTGACGTTGAAAGGCACTTCTTACGGCTAATGGTGGCTTGGGAGCTTTGGCTTGAAGTTGAAAGTCACTACTTACTGCTAATGGTGGCATGAAGTTGAAAGGCACTACTTACTGCTAATGGTGGCTTGGGAGCTTTGGCTTGAAGTTGAAAAGCACAACTTACTGCAAATGGTGGCTTGTGTGCTTTGGCTTTTAGTTGAAAGGCACTACTTACTGTAAATGGTGGCATGAAGTTGAAAGACGCTACTTACTGACAATGGTGGCTTGGGTGCTTTGGCAAGAAGTTAAAAGGCACAACTTACTGCAAATGATGGCGTGGGTGCTTTGGCTTGAAGTTGAAAGTCACTATTACTGCTATTGGTGATTTGGGTGCTTTGGCTTGAAGTTGAAATGCACTATTTACTGCAAATGGTGGCTTGGGTGATATGGCTTGAAGATGATAGGCACTACTTATTGCAAATAGTGGCTTGTGTGATTTAGCATGAAGTTGAAAGGCGTTACTTACTGCAAATGTTGGCTTGGTTGCTTTGGCTTGAAGTTGAAAGACACCACTTACAGCAAATTTTGGCAAGAAGTTGAAAGGCAATACTTACTGCAAATGGTGGCTTGGGTGCTTGGGCTTGAAGTTGAATGGCATTACTTATGCAAATGGTGACATGAAGTTGAAAGGCACTACTTACTGCAAATGGTGGCTTGGGTGCTTTGGCTTCAAGTTGAAAAGCGTTACTTACTGCAAATGGTGGCTTGAAGTTGAAACATAGAAACATAGAAACATAGAAATTAGGTGCAGGAGTAGGCCATTCGGCCCTTCGAGCCTGCACCGCCATTCAATACCTGCCTTCTCTCCATACCCTCTGATCCCCTTAGCCACAAGGGCCACGTCTAACTCCCTCTTAAATAGGCACTACTTTCTGCAAATGGCGCCTTGGGTGATTTTGCTTGAAGTTAAAAGGTACGACTGCAAATGCACTTACTTTCTGTTTGCACTGTATATCAATTTTAGATAAAACGCTACCACTTACGGCTGTGATTTGTGGCCATCTTACTTAGTCTCCCGTCCGCTGAGCATGTGCAGGGAATTCTTCCCATCAATTAAAAATAAAAGTGTTATTGGTGTTTAAAAAATGTTGAGAATCCGGACTTCCGGTTGGCGCCACGATGTGAGTGGAATCGCGCCATTACAGCTCCGAAAAAAACTGCATTTAAAACGGGGGTAAAAGGGTCAAACAAACGCACTTACCACAGGAGATCGATTGCGAACGGCTCCGGCAGCGTTTAAAAGGTGCGTGACGTCATCAGGCGCGCGATTTAAGAAGAAATTATGACCCAGCGCTCCCCCACCCCCACCGCTGGAAAAAAAGCTACGAGAAAGGAAACTGGCCTCAGCTCGGGTGCAACTGCTGCTTCTCAAGAAGATGTCTCACAGAGGAAAGCTGAAATGGAGGAACTTAAGACTACCATTCTAGGTGAGATAAAGAAGCAGAGGAAGGAGTATATGGAGGAGATAAAGAAGCAGAGGAAGGAGTATATGGAGGAGATAAAAAGTTTAAAAGCGGATATGCTGGTGTCTCACGAGAAAAATAAAGAAGATAAAGAAGACTTAATAAAACAAGTTATAACGACGGTAAAAAGTATGATGGATGAGTGGAAGGAAAAGGCTAATGCCGAGTTACAAACTCAAATTGAGGATGTAAAGGAAATAGCTGCTGGGATGGAAAGAAAGCTGGATGACAAGATAGATCCTACTATAATTTCGCTAGACCAACAAGGCGAAGCAATTAAAGAGCTAACTAAAATTGCTGAAGTGAATACTAAGGAGACCGAAAAACTCCGTGCCGAGAACAAACGTCTCTTAGAATTATTACATAAAACAAACGAGAAATGTATTGATCTGGAGGGACGCCAACGCCGTAAAAATTTGCGTATAGTTGGTCTGAGCGAAGGTCGTGAGGGGAGTCAAGATCCTCGAAAATTTGTTGCAAAACTTTTAATGGATATTTTGAATTTGGATCATGAACCCCTGTTGAGCCGTGCACATAGGGCTCTAAGACGGGCCCCTGGGATAGGTTCATCGCCCAAACAAATGATTGTAAAAGTGGCCTTTGACCATGTCTTCGAAGACATGATGAAGATAATAATAAAAAAGAGAAACCTGAAATACGAGGGAGACAACATCAGTATTTTTAGAGACTTCCCAGCAGAAGTGGCCAAGAAAAGAGCACTATTTAAAGAAACAAAAGGTATCCTGAGGAATGTACAGAATACTAAGAATCTGAGATATGGTTTGATGTACCCAGCAATACTGAGAGTAACTTATGATGACAAGGAATATCGTTTCGTTAAGCATACTGAAGCATTGAAATTCGCCCGAGGCATACAGCAGAAGCCAGAAGATGAAGAGAGAGAAGATGCGGAGGAAGAACCCGAGGGAGAAGGAGAGGACTGAACTTTTATCATCGACCTGTGGTTATGAAATACTCACTTAGAAGGAAGTGGAATAATGGGCATTTAGTAGTAGTTCTGTATTAATTATTAGAAAATATTTAATTATTCCATGATAATAGTATTACATATTATAGTATTAAATACAATTGATATTAGTAATTAGCAAATAGTAATATGAATAATAGAAATAATTACTAAGTACTAAGTATATAAAGTTAGTACCCCACCCCAATATATATAGCATTTGAGATAGGAGCTGGTATAATCAACATCTTTTTTTAATTAAAAAAACGGAAGTCTTTAGATTAATGGCCACGTTAGTGTGGCTTTCACCTTCACATACTACACACTATACAAGTGTAGTTTCTTTTTTTTCTGAGCACCCTATTAACACCCTTTACTTTTTTTTTATTATTGATATTTCTTATTGTTTTTGTTTTTTATTGATCTTATATTATATATTATTTGAATGTAGATGTGAAGGATATTGTGTAT
This sequence comes from Amblyraja radiata, assembly GCF_010909765.2. Taxonomy (NCBI): domain Eukaryota; kingdom Metazoa; phylum Chordata; class Chondrichthyes; order Rajiformes; family Rajidae; genus Amblyraja; species Amblyraja radiata. The sequence continues at coordinate 152,386 of NW_022630126.1, read as the reverse complement.
TTAGTTTAAGAAGACATAGATGTGGATTAAGGTGGAAAGAAATTCTCATTGGATTGATGTCCGGGTGCAACGGGGAGCTGGGTGAGTCAAGAAGGCTACTCCAAAAAAAGCCGCCCTAATAGTAAAATGCATGATATAAAGATGAAGACTGGGGGTGATGGAGTAACCTTCTGCAGTTGGAATGTAAAAGGAATTAATGAACCAATTAAAAGGGGAAAGGTGTTAGCTCAGTTGAACAGATTGAAGACAGATGTCATTTTCCTTCAAGAGACTCATCTTAAAAAAGATGCTCAACATAGATTAACAGCTAAATGGATTTCTAAGGTGTATCATTCTACATTTATTCATAAATCTAGAGGAGTTGCAATAATTATTCGCAAAGGTATACCTTTCATACAAAGTTCTATTATAGAGGATAAAGAAGGCAGATATGTAATAATTACAGGGGAATTATATTCAAAAAAGGTAATTTTAATGAATATATATGCCCCTAATTTTGATAATCCATTATTTTTTAAGAAAATATTTAATAATATTCCTATATCCACTCAACACAATTTAATAATTGGAGGTGATTTAAATTGTACTTTAGATAATTATCTAGATAGATCATCCGCAAAAAGGAAAGCTGCCTCGAAATCAAGTAAATTCATAAATGCTTTTATCAATACATCTAATATTAAAGACATCTGGAGGTTAGATAATCCATCCGGACGAGAATATTCTTTTTTCTCGCCCGTACATGGAACCTATTCGAGGATAGATTATTTTTTAATAGATTCTAAATTACTTCCTTTTACGTATGATGCAAAATATCATAATATTATCATCTCGGATCATGCGCCATTAACATTTAAGATAAAATTAAAAGATATATCTAATAAAACTACTACCTGGAGATTTAACCCTCAGATATTAAAGGACAATGACTGTTGTAAATATGTGATGGATCAGATTAAATTATTTTTTGAAACTAATGATAATCCTGAAACTTCTCCATCACTATTTTGGGACACATTTAAGGCATTCATGCGTGGCGCAATAATATCCGCACAAGCACATCTCAATAAAGAAAATCGAAAAATAGAACAAAATTTAGAAAATGAGATAAAACGTCTAGATAATGAAAATATAAAACAGCCTTCCAAAGAGTTAAGTAATAAAATTGCATCAGTAAAATATAGATTAAATAAAATATATTCTAATCAAGTGATTAAACTTTTTCAACAAACTAAGCAAGTGTATTTTGAATTTGGAGATAAGCCACAAAAATTACTAGCACGACAGCTTAGAAAATTAGAAGATGAGAAGATGATACACGGAATTAGATCTGAGTATGGAAATATATTAATTACTCCAAAAGATATTAATGATAGATTTTTACAATATTATAAAAATCTTTATTCGTCAAAACTAACAGGACAAACAGATAGTATGGAAATATTTTTACAAGAATGTCAAATCAATAGCTTAGATCAGGAAGGTAGAGAATTGTTAAATGCTGAAATAACAGTAAAAGATATTATAGAATCAATTAGTTCGCTAAAGAACGGAAAAGCAGCGGGCCCAGATGGCCTGAGTGCAGAATTTTATAAAAAATTTCAAGATCTGATTTCCCCAAGATTACAAATAATGTATAGATATGCATATGACCAAGGAAAATTACCAGAATCTTTAAATGAATCCACAATTACACTCATCCCTAAAGTAGATAAGGATTTGGAAGATCCTGGATCATATAGAGCGATTGCCCTTTTAAATACAGACCAAAAAATATTAACTAAGGTCTTATCTAGGAGATTAAGTTTAGTGATCTCTAAATTAATACATTATGATCAAACAGGTTTTATCCCAAAACGTTACTCATCCCATAATCTCAGACGTTTGTTTAATATTATATATTCAAAAAGAATACGAGATACGGAACTAGCGGTTATATCACTAGATGCAGAAAAAGCGTTTGATCAGGTGGAATGGATGTATTTATTTAATATAATGGAAAAGTTTCAATTGGGGGATAGATTTTGTAAATGGGTAAGAATTTTATACTCGAATCCTATGGCAAGAATTTTGACTAACCAAATTTTATCAGCCAAATTCAAACTCTCTAGGGGATGCAGACAGGGATGTCCGTTATCACCCTTATTGTTCGCATTGGTGATAGAACCATTGGCGGAAAAAATTAGATCTGAACCTGAAATATATGGCTATAATACTGATACAACAATTAATAAAATTTCTTTATATGCAGATGATGTTTTGATTTATATTACAAAACCGGAAATTAGTATTCCCAACCTGCTAAACATTATAACTAAGTTTGGTGCATTTTCTGGGTATAGGATTAATTGGGATAAAAGCGAGATTATGCCAATAACAGGAATAAATCTTAATACATTACAACAATACCCATTAAAAGTAGTTACAGACAAACTTAAATATTTAGGGATTAACGTAACTAAAACTCATAACTCATTAATAAAATCCAACTATCCTCAACTATTAGATAAACTTAGAAAAAATATTTTATATTGGAAAACACTGCCTATATCCATGATTGGTAGAATAAGTGCCATAAAGATGGTATTTCTACCGCAGTTGTTATATTTGTTTCAGGCTATTCCTTTTTTTCTTCCGAAAACTTTTTTAAAAAAAATTGATAATATTGTCAATAGCTTTATTTGGGATTATAAAAATCACAGAATAAATAAAAAACATCTATGCAAAGCTAAGATAAATGGAGGATTAGCACTTCCAAACTTTTTATATTATTTTTGGGCTGTTCAGATTAAGAATATGAATTTCTGGTGGGTAAATATGGATCATGAACCGACATGGTTAAATATAGAAAAGGAGGACTGTCTACCTTTCAATGTAGGTTCGATAATTTTTGCACCAACGGAAGTACAAAAAAAATATTATAAAGACAACCTAATAATATATAATAATAGACGTATTTGGAAACAAATAGTTAAGACTCTACACTTGGATAATCTCTCATTTAGATTACCAATTATGAATAATCCATCGTTTAAACCTGCTATATTAGATGGGGGGTTTAAACAATGGGATGATTTAGGAATTACAAGGATAGAACACCTGTATAGAAAAGGAAAATTTCTTTTATTCCAGGAGTTACAAGATATTTATGGATTGTCTCCACAACATTTGTTTAGGTATTTACAAATTAGAGATTATATTAAATCCAATACACAAGATTATAAAAATAAAGAAGCAGGATTGTTAGATGAACTGTTTAATTTATATCCAAATACAGAAAAATTAATAGCTTATATATATAACATCATTTTGGATAAGGAGAATCCAATAACGGAAGTATATCGTCAAGCATGGGAAAATGAAATGGGATTGGCTATAACAAAAGAAAACTGGGAAGAAAGTCTACAACGAATACACCGGTGTTCATTAAACGCCAGACATATACTGATACAATTTAAAGTATTATATAGGTTACATTATTCGAAAACTAAATTAAATAGTATTTTTCCGAATCTCTCCGCTATTTGTGATAAGTGCAAGAAAGCAGAGGCAAATTTAATACATAGTTTCGTTACATGTCCTAAATTGAATTATTACTGGACAGAAATCTTTAAAGTTATTTCTGAAGTCATCAAAGTTAAATTGGACCCTAACCCAAAGCTAATAATATTTGGAATTCCGGATTTACATCTATCACTTACAGTAAATCAAAGAAATTTCTTTGATTACTGTTTAATAATTGGAAAAAAAATCATATTGAAATTTTGGAAGGGAACATTATCCCCCACAACCAAAATGTGGGCAACAGAGATGATGGAGACGTTACATCTGGAAAGAATTAGATTTGTCCTATTGGACAAGTATAATTCTTTTGAACAGATATGGTCTCCATATATACAGTATTTAGAGAAGTAGCTGTTCTTGGCAACACAGCTCGACGTGCACCCTGCGGGATTTGGTGAGAATAATTCATTTTTATATTGGAATTACATATATGTCTTTATTGATACTATCACTTGTAGTAGTGTTATTAATAATACATATTGTGGTTACTATTTTTTTTTTTTTTTTCGTTTCTCTTTTCTTTCTTATATATAATCAAATTAATATTTAATCACTCTCTTAATGATTTATAACTGTTCTATTCTTTCTCTATCATTATTTCTAAAAAAATAGTAGATAAGTATTACTAGTGTTTTACTTAATGCAAATTGAATTAATTTGATATAAAGTTGTTTGAGGCATTGTAATTGATTACCTTTAATAAAAAAATATATTAAAAAAAAAAAAAAAAAAAAAAAAATGTTGAGAATCTCTATCCTGTCAATCACGTCCTGAAAGCCAAACCTTTTCCGGGGGGAAGGTTTATAAAATCTGGAAGTGTGGGTGTGGCTCAGCCTCTGCATGATGGGAGAGTGTGAGGTCAAGACTCTGTGCTGTGAATCAACTGAACACACTGAATGTCAACTGAACAGCTAGTTTGGTGTTTTGTGTGGTTAAATGGTGGTTTCACCCTACATGAAATAGTATGAAGCTGCATTTGAATTTGGTGGCGTTGGACTCTGGTTGAAGTGGTATGAACCTGCACTGAATTTAGTGGCCTTGCACCCTGTTGAAAGTGGTATGAGACCTCACTTAAATTTGGTAGCCTTGGATCCAGCTTGAAGTGGTATGCAACCACACTTGAATTCAATGGCCTTGCACCCTGCTTGAAGTGTTTGGAAACTGCACTTGGATTTGGCGGCCTTGCACCGTGCTTATAGTGGTAAGAAATTGCACTTGTATTTGGTGGCCTTGCACTCTGCTTGAAATGGTAGGAACATGGATTTGAATTTGGTGGCCTTGCACCCTGCTTGAAATGGAAATTAAAGGAAAAGTCATGAGTCAACTGCCAGCCTACCAGCCGTGAGTGAGCTGCCAGCAGATCAGGCTTGAGGGACTGAGCTGCCACCTCAAGAACCCATACCAGCACTCCAGAAAGCCCCCCCACTGGCCACCAATATTGGAATTGGTGGGGAGGTGGAATATTTTGTTGGGGGGCCAGCCCTCCCGTGTGAACTTGGGACCCAACGGGTCCCACTTAGTCTAGTATAACCATATAACCATATAACAATGACAGCACGGAAACAGGCCAACTCGGCCCTTCTAGTCCGTTCTGAACACTTATTCTCTCCTAGTCCCATCTACCTGCACTCACACCATAACCCTCCATTCCCTTCCCGTCCATATACCTATCCAATTTATTTTTAAATGATAAAATCGAACCTGCCTCCACAACTTCCTCTGGAAGCTCATTCCACACAGCTACCACTGTCTGCGTAAAGAGGTTCCCCCTCATGTTACCCCTAAACGTCTGTCCCTTAATTCTCAGGTCATGTCCTCTTGTTTGAATCTTCCCTACTCTCAATGGGAAAAGCTTGTCCACGTCAACTCTGTCTATCACTCTCATCATTTTAAAGACCTCTATCAAGTCCCCCCTTAACCTTCTGCACTCCAAAGAATAAAAACCTAACGTTCGAACTTTCTCTGTAACTTAGTTGCTGAAAGCCAGGCAACATTCTTGTAAATCTCCTCTGTACCCTCTCTATTTTATTGACATATTTCCTATAATTAGACGACCATAATTGTACACCATACTCCAGAATTGGTCTCACCAATGCCTTGTACAATTTTTACATTACATCCCAACTTCTATACTCAATACTCTGATTTATAAAGGCCAGCACATCAATAGCCTTCTTTACCACCCTATCTACATGAGATTCCACCTTCAGGGAACTGGTCACCTCTGCCGCTTCTGCACGTGGTTTCTTCATGCTCCTGTGCCTTGGCACGTTGAGTTTAGTTTATCGTCATGTGTACCGAGATGGAGTTAAAAGCTCTTAGATTTGTTCAGATTGGAGATAATACAGCGTGCAATACAGGCCCTTCAGCCCAGCGAGTCTGTGCCCACAGACGTTTTTCCGCACAGTAACACTACCCATACACACACGAGGGACAATTTAAACTTCTACCAAGCCAATTTACCCAATAATCTGCCCGACTTTGGAGTGTGGGAGGAAACCGAAGATCTCTGAGAAAACTCACGGGGAGAACGTACGAACGTACAAACCTACTGACACTTTTGAAAAATATAAAAGTGGATAAGTCTCCAGGTCCTGACAGGATATTCCCTGGGACATTGAGGGTAGTTAGTGTAGAAATAGCAGGGGCTATGACAGAAATATTTCAAATATCATTAGAAACGGGAATAGTGCCCGAGGATTGTCGTACTGCGCATGTTGTTCCATTGTTTAAAAAGTGTTCTAGATTAGATTAGATTAGATTAGATTAGATTAGATTAGATTAGATTAGATTAGATTAGATTAGATTAGATTAGATTCGATTCGATTCGATTCGATTCGATTCGATTCGATTCGATTCGATTCGATTCGATTCGATTCGATTAGATTAGATTAGATTAGATTACCTTTATTGTCAATCACACCTTTCGGTCTGAACGAAATTTCATGCCTGCAGTCATACATACAACAACAGAATAATAAACAACAGTAAACACATATTAACATATCCACCAAGCACCTCCTCACTGTAATGGACGCAAAAGTCTTAGGGCTGCAGTCTGTTCCCTCCTCCTCTCCCTCTGCGCTGAGGCGATGCCCCACCGGGCGATGGTTCAATCAGCCCCGCGGCTCAAACACCGCGGCCCGGGGTGGTTGAAACTGCCGCCCTCCAGTCCAGCGGAGGCAGCCGCTGGCCCGCGGCCGAACCCCGGACTCAGGTCACCGCTGCCAGAAACGCCAACGAACCGGAGCACAGTTCCAGCCCCGAGGTGGATCGCCCTCGCGTGAATGCCGTTCCTCCCTCAGGCTGGGCCGCTCCGAGAGAGTCTCAGCCCCGCGCCAGGCCACCCCGACGGGAGCGCCGTTCCCCCCTTGAGCTGTGCCGCCCCGACGGGAGCGCCGGTCCCCCCTGGCGCTGGGCCGGACCGACGGGAGAGTCTCAGCCCCGCGCCAGGCTGCCCCGACGGGAGCGCCATTCCCCCCTCGGGCTTGACCGCCCTCACGGGAAAGTCACAGCCCCTCACGGGAGCACCGTTCCAGCCCCGAGCCGGGCCGCCCTTACGGGAGTGAGCACAGAGCGAGTCCTGACGGGCTCTGCCTCCGGAGCCTCGGGGTCGCCAACTCCGCCATTAGGCCTCAGCGCAGACGGAGGCAGAGAAGGGGAATACAACAAAGAAGTCGCATTCCCCCGCAGGGAGAGACAGCAAGCCCTGTTTCAACCCCCCCCCCCTCCCCCCCCCTCCCCACATAAACACAACCTAAAAACCAAAAACTCAACTAAACAAAACGAAAAAAACACACAAAAAATGTAAAAACAGACGGACTGCAGGTGAGCCGCTGCTGCCAGGGCAGCGCCGCCACTTCCGGAGTAAACCTAGCAATTATAGAAATTATATACATTATAACAGTAAACCTAGCAATTATAGACCTGTTAGTTTGACTTCAGTGGTGGGCAATTAATGGAAAATATACTTAGAGATAATATATATAAGCATCTGGATAAACAGAGTCTGATTAGGAACAGTCAACATGGATTTGTGCCTGGAAGGTCATGTTTGACTAATCTTCTTGAATTTTTTGAAGAAGTTTCTTGGGAAATTGATGAGGGTAAAGCAGTGGATGTTGTCTATATGGACTTTAGTAAGGCCTTTGATAAGGTTCACCTTGGAAGGTTGGTTAAGAAGGTTAAACTGTTGGGTATAAATGCAGGAATAGCAAGATGGATTCAACAGTGGCTGAATGGGAGACGCCAGAGAGTAATGGTGGATGGCTGTTCGTCAGGTTGGAGGCAGGTGACTAGTGGGGTGTCTCAGGGATCTGTGTTTGGTCCACTGTTGTTTGTCATGTACATCAATGATCTGGATGATGGTGTGGTAAATTGGATTAGTAAGTAGACAGATGATACGAAGATAGGTGGTGTTGTGGATAATGAAGTAGATTTTCAAAGTCTACAGAGAGATTTAGGCCATTTGGAAGAATGGGCTGAATGATGGCAGATGGAGTTTACTGCTGATAAATGTGAGGTGCTACATCTTGGTAGGACAAATCAAAATAGGACGTACATGGTAAATGGTAGCGAATTGAAGAATGCAGTTGAACAGAGGGATCTGGGAATGACTGTGCACAATTCCCTGAAAGTGGAATCTCATGTAGATAGGATGGTAAAGAAAGCTTTTGCTATGCTAACCTTTATAAATCAGAGCATTGAGTATAGACGTTGGGATGTAATGTTAAAATTGTACAAGGCATTGGTGAGACCAATTCTGGAGTATGGTGTACAATTTTGGTCGCCCAATTACAGGAAGGATGTCAACTAACTAGAGAGAATGCAGAGGAGATTTACGAGAATGTTGCCTGGGTCTCACAACTAAGTTACAGAGAAAGGTTGAATAAGTTAGGTCTTTATTCTCTGGAGCGCAGAAGGTTAAGGGGGGGACTTGATAGAGGTCTTTAAAATGATGAGAGGGATGGACAGAGTTGACGTGGATAAGCTTTTCCCATTGAGAGTAGGGAAGATTCAAACAAGAGAACATGATTTGAGAATTAAGGGACAACCTGAGAGGGGACTTCTTTACTCAGAGAGTGGTAGCTGTGTGGAATGAGCTTCCAGTGGAAGGGGTGGAGGCAGGTTCGATTTTATAATAGTAAGATTAAACGAGAACTTACCAGTTTGAAGTTTGATCTCTATTTTATGAGGAGTAACGTTGAGGGATTACGTGAAGAACCCGCCAGGACGCATGCGTGACATCTTCAAAGCAGCTGTGTGAAATCGCAGATAACCGTAATGAACTGAACATAGTAAGGTTTGAGAAAATGGAGACTAATGAACTTTATGATCGAGGGTGGGAGCGGAGGGCACGTAATCCCTCAACGTTACTCATCATAATATAAAGATCAAACTTCAAACTGGTAAGCTCTCGTTTAATCTTACTATGTTACTTCGGAGTCACGTGAGTGACTACGTGAAGATTTTAAAGCTCTGTGATTTTATGCCGTGGAAACGAGTCCATGCCTCACGTCTGCCTTTATTGACTAAGGGAGGGATTGTGTTAACGTATTCAAACATGAATCCGACATTGAAAACCCATGATTAACTTATATACTAATAAAATTATAGCTCCTTTCTTATGGGATAAATCATGATACAGAACTTAAAATTGATTCTGCTAATGTCATAGGTTTAACCATTGGCTTATTGTAATATAGTTGAGAAGTTTTCTCTTATGACCATCCTGCTGTTCCCAGGATTTGGTCCATAGCATAGGTAGTCCAATTCCTTAGCTGCTGATGGTATGAGATTTGAATATGTTAATATCCACCCCAGCAGCCGTTAAAACCTGTTTCAGCCGTCTGGAAATTGTTTGTACCGATACCCTATTATGGGCCTGTTAGTGGCTGATCAGTAATGCCATCTCATTGCCTCTGAGCTGTTTAATGTTCTCTATGTATAAGAATTAATGTCTCGTAATGCATAGACAATCATCTGTTGTGTATGCACTGAATTCTATTGAGAGGCCTGACGTTCCCGGTCTGTTCTGTTTAACTAATTCGGGGATGTAAAATGTTATTTTACTCGTTGAAGTGGTGATACTATCCAGCCTTAGTTTATGTAACGACTGAACTCTATGTGCTGAGCCCAATGCCATCGCATGACTATTTTATATGTTAGTCTATGCAGGGACAAAGCTGTTGCTGGTGACCAATTCCTCAGTAATGTTAGGACTATACTCACATCCCATATTTGGGAATACCTTGTCCTTGGGGATTAATATTAAAATATCCCTCATAAGTTTAGTTACCAGGGGTGGGTCCCGACAGAATCATGCTCTGATCTTTGCCACATATATGCTGTAAGGGCACTTCTGGCGCAGTTTATGACACTATAACTGAACACCTCATCATAGTGGGGCTAGCCAGGAATTCCAGCACAGTGGTTATGTTCGTCATACAGTAAGTGATCATGTATCAAGTATCAAGTATATCTTTATTATCATTTTACTGAGTACTCACATACCCAGAGGAAACGGAAAAACGTTGCTCAACCAGTGTCCATTCAGAGTGCAGTAAAAATAAATAGAAATAAAATACATATATCATGAACAAGTTAAACACTCTTCTCTCTACTAAACATCAACAGGCGTTCTGATCGGCAGCGGCACGACAGTGGCTCTGTTGCAGTGTGTCCAGGTTGGTGGTTGGTGCGCGATACTTTGGCAGGGGGCAAAGTCCGTTTATCAGTCTTGTAGCCTGCGGGAAGAAGCTGAGGAGCATCCTGCTGGTTTTGCAGCTAATGCTCCTGTACCTCTTCCCAGATGGCAGGATGGAGAATATGTGATGCGATGGGTGGTAGGGGTCTTTGATGATGGAGATGGCTCTACTGATACATCTCTTCCAGTATATGTCCAGCAGGAATGGGAGTGGAGCACCAATAATCCAGCTGGCGGTCTTCACAATCCTGTCTAGTTGGTGCCGTTCGTACGCCTTGCAGCTCCCGAACCAGGAAGTGATGCCGTAGGTTACTGTGCTCTCGATTGTCCCCCTATAAAAGGTTCGTAGGTGTGTAGTGGGGAAACCTGCTTTCCGTAGACTTCGGAGAGGGTGTGGTCGCTGCTGGGCTCTCTTGACCAGTGCTGTGGTGTTGGTCGTGGACGTCAGGTCATCTGACAGGTGGAGTCCTAGGAATTCACGCTGCTGACCCTTTCCACATCAGCTCCATCGATGTGCAGAGGTGTATGGTGTTGTTTTCCCGCCCTCCTGAAGTCAACCACCATCTCCTTAGTTTTTCCCACGTTGAGAATGAGGTTGTGGGATTTGCACCATCCCGTGAGCAGCTCCACCTCCATCCTGTACGCCGACTGATCATTGTCACTGATGAGACCCATAACTGTTGTGTCATCATCGAACCTGTTGATGAAGTTGTTGTTGAGTCTAGCAGTACAGTCGTGTGTAAGCAGACTAAAGAGCAGGGGGCTTAGGTCACAGCCTTGGGGCGAACCAGTGCTCACGGCTATGGTTTTTGATGTCCTACTGCCCACCTTGACTGTCTGCTGCCGTTGCGATAGAAAGTTCAGGACCCAATTACATGTGCCAACATCAACAATTATGTTGTTCCTTGAACAGTTGCTCCCACTTCCTGATGTAGACCCGATATGTTCATTGTTCGGTCCGTTGGTCCCAGGTCCAGAATGGTTTCTTAAGATTCTACAAATCAGCAAATGTGTCCTATTATGGCAAGGATGGCTTTCCCCCCATTACAGGATGAACCAACAAATCTGGTCGTTTCGAAACGGAGATGTATGGTTCTAAAACCATAACAAGAATCACAGGGAACCATGGTTGAGTAGGCCAATCGGACACTACCAAAATACCAGACGCCGACTGATGAGGCAGAAATGCATAGAAAAAACAATTTCCCCCAATGCAGCGAGAAGGCATCCATCGCTGATGCCCAATGTCTGATTCCCAAGAAATATAATTTAGCAACTGATGATTAAGCCGAGATGCAAATAGATCGATATCTGGCGTTTCATATCGTGCTAAAATATCAGCAAACACATTGCGGTCCAACATCCATTTGATGTTGTCATTGAATTTGCGTGACCTGGCGTTTGCCACTGAATTTGAGGTTACCTGGTAGGTAACTAGCTGATATCCAAATACTTTTCTGAATACACCATTGCCAAATTCTGTTAGCCGGATTATCACATGATACCGATTTGATTTCACCCATATAGTTAATATATGCCACCACGGTGGTGTTATCAATCTGTAGTCTAACATGCAAGTGATGCAGTTCTGAACAGTATGATTTTAGACCATAGAACGCACCCTACGTTTCCAAGTAGTTTATGCCATGTATCTGAAGTAATGATGCCTCTTGTGCATCCCGTCTACCGCCACAACTAGAGAGGGAATTAGTAGCACCCCAACCATGAGCACTAGTATCAGTTTGTAGTACCACTGAATGGTTGCTGACAATGATAGGGCTGGTACAATGCCGAGTGTTTTCCATCCACCGTTGTAATTCCGTAATTGCTTTGATTGGTAGCTTAATTGGCCTATCGAAATGACCAGTATTGATTTTGAGTGTTTGTACCTTTGCCCTTTGTAAATTTTTTGGTAATACAAAGGTCAAAACTGTGTGGCTGGAAAAGCAGCCAGAAATTGCCAATTACCCTTGCTACCAGTCAAATAGATGGTTCACTGATGTCAATGAGGTTGTTGCAGGCCTCAGTTAATCTGTTGCCTTGTCCTTTGGTAAAGTTACCGACATGTGAACTAAGTTAAAGGTGAACCCCAAGTAGTCCATAGTGGTGGAATGTGTTAGCTTAGATTTAACTGGATGGATGATAAACCCCAGTTTCTCAAACAATTGTTTGGTGGCTGATACAGCCCTTTTGGCTAATTACAAAGTTTTCCCCACAATTAATATGTCATGTAGGTAATCCATGACCAAATGTTTTTTTTTCCGATGAAACATTAGGGCTGGTTTCAAAATGTTGGTAAATAGCCTGAGGGCGGATGTTATTCCTTTAGGTAGCTCTATACTGCCAACGCCACCCCATCCAGTTATATTTTAAATAACGTCTGTGATCCTTCCGCATAGGCACCGAATAGTAAGCATCCTTAAATCGATGCAAGCCATGAAGTAGCCTTTGGAAATCAATTGTTTGGCAGTAACAAAGGTTTCCATTTTGAAATGAATATACTGCACAAATGTATTCAGTTTTGTCAAAACTATAATGATGCGGCAAACGCCAGCTTTTTTGTTTATTGTAAAGATATTTGACACGAATTCCAGAGTCGTGTTGGGTTTTTTCAATGACCCCCTTAGCATATAGCCTCTCCAGTTCAGCATGCGCTTCCAGTAACGTTCGGTTCGGTACATGCTGAACCGGGGAATAGTTTTTGTGCACAAATTCAATTGTATATCCATGAATACTGAGTAGGATATAAGTGTCAGTAGTTATTGCACTTCATGCCTCCCAAAAAAGTGTAATCTACCACCAATTTGTGTATTATTTGCACTTGCTGTTTTTTGGAAGAGACCCGACCCACCTACCTCCATGGTGACCAGTGGAAATTTTATTTCTTCCTGTGTAGACGCCATAGAGGTTGAGTCGCCGGAGCTTGGATTTGGGGTTTGTGCATCTTCCACGAAGGCCGATCTGGGCCATGGCCTAAAAAATACCTGTTTCCTGTTGCCTGGCCTTTGAGCTTTCACCAGCTTCTGTGTGTCTTGCGTTGCTGGAGGGTGTGTAGGGGTGCTGTTGTCATGTGTAGGAGGTCCTATCTGTTGCCGCCTTTATGAGCGCCAAGGTTTTAGCCTCCTCATCGAGCGCTTTTACCTGTTTTGACAGGTTGCCCCCAAATAGTGATATTGGTGGTTTAGTACCTCCAGGTCTACACAGCTCTGCAACTTACGGCTTAAAGCTGGGCGGATGGTGTTCTTCCTGAGACTATTCATCTCGTACTGCGTATTGCAGAATAATGCCAGTGCGTCTAGCTGTTGTTCTGACATCTCTTTTCCATCCACTGTCCGGGTAACTGCTGTGATCCCTGCAGTCAACAATTTTAGGATTTTCTGAAGCTTAATATGCTGGCTTCTGACTCCCGCTCCAATGTGTTTCCAGATGCAACTGTTCACCACGGGAAATTTTGAGGGATACACAGTTTTACCGGTGCCAAATATTTGGCAGTAGTGTCCATTACAGCCATGTTCCAGTAGTTGTTTAAATGAGAGATAGTCAATACTGGATGCTCAGTCCAGTCTGCTCTAGTTGTACAAATTGGGCACCATTTCCAGCAAGTTTCCTTGTTCTTGCACCCCCTGCACGCTGGTTGTCTCTTCAGCAAACACCCCTCAGAGCCAGCCCAGAATTGGTTCCCAGTACTCCCCTCTGTCGAGGGAGGTGCACTGTGCAGCCCTGGATAAGATCCTGTCATGGGAGTATTATATACCCATGGTGACTAGCCTCCATCTCCCGGAGTCTGTCACAGTGGAGCATCTGCTCCATAAACCGCTCCATTCGGCCCCAGCAACGCTGGCCCCCGCGGCATTTCTTTGCAGCCCGGCCGTGGTGTTGATCTGGCCGGCGCAGGTGTCAAGTCGGGCACAGCTGATCCCACTAACGGTGATGCTGGTGCCGTCAGCCGCTGCTGGCTGCCCGCAACTCCGCGGTCCTCTCCAGCCAGCTTAGATGCAGCCCTTGTGGATTCTTATTCTGTCCATAGTTTCCCCCTGTAAAAACAGCAGGGGAAACAAAAAACGACCGCAGAGTAATTCTCTTACCTGTCCGTCTCGGTTTCAAAATTAACGTTGCGGGGGAACGCTCCACCCCGCCTGTCGTTTCGCAATGCGTGTAGCGATATGGCACGCATGCGTCCTGGCGGGTTCTTCACGTAGTCACTCACGTGACTGCGAAGTAACATTTAAAATGAATTGGATGGGTATATGGACGGGAAAGGAATGGAGGGTTATGGTCTGGGTGCAGGTAGATGGGACTAGAGGAGAATACGTGTTCGGCACGGACTAGAAGGGTTTCCGTGCTGTAATTGTTATATGGTTACATGGTTATAAATAATTCATGAAATAAATGACTTCATACAGCTTCAATAAAGGTTTGCAAAGAATGTTACCTGAAATGTCTCTTAGAAACATAGAAACATAGAAATTAGGTGCAGGAGTAGGCCATTCGGCCCTTCGAGCCTGCACCGCCATTCAATATGATCATGCCTGATCATCCAACTCAGTATCCCGTACCTGCCTTCTCTCCATACCCTCTGATCCCCTTAGTCACAAGGGCCACATCTAACTCCCTCTTAAATATAGCCAATGAACTGGCCTCGACTACCCTCTGTGGCAGAGAGTTCCAGAGATTCACCACTCTCTGTGTGAAAAAAGTTCTTCTCATCTCGGTTTTAAAGGATTTCCCCCTTATCCTTAAGCTGTGACCCCTTGTCATGGACTTCCCCAACATCGGGAGCAATCTTCCTGCATCTAGCCTGTCCAACCCCTTAAGAATTTTATAAGTTTCTATAAGATCCCCTCTCAATCTCCTAAATTCTAGAGAGTATAAACCAAGTCTATCCAGTCTTTCTTCATAAGACAGTCCTGACATCCCGGGAATCAGTCTGGTGAACCTTCTCTGCACTCCCTCTATGGCAATAATGTCCTTCCTAAGATTAGGAGACCAAAACTGTACGCAATACTCCAGGTGCGGTCTCACCAAGACCCTGTACAACTGCAGTAGAACCTCCCTGCTCCTATACTCAAATCCTATTGCTATGAAAGCTAACATACCATTGGCTTTCTTCACTGCCTGCTGCACCTGCATGCCTATTTTCAATGACTGGTGTACCATGACACCCAGGTCTCGCTGCATCTCCCATTTTCCTAGTCGGCCACCATTTAGATAATATGCCGAGTACTGTGTGTAAACAGCAGAGAGACGGTGATTTTGGCTGCAGCCATCTTCTGCTTCAGTAAAGGGAAGCTGATCGGTGATTGGCCACAACGCATCTCGCAGACAATCAATCAATCACCTGTATTGTCATCTTGCAAAGCAACAATTGTACAGTACAAAATGAGAAGACGTTTCCCAGGGAATACCAGAGCATCGCACATAAACACTTCACACATAATATCAGGAAAAACAATCCAGTCCCTGTTGGAATAGTATAAATAGTTAAAAGCCGGTAAAACAGCAACATTAAAATACAGTAAAAACAGTCCTTAAAATGTCCAGGGCAGCTGATTTGAGTGGCCAGTGCCAGAGTTATTAAATTGTCAGAGCAACAAAAGCCGCAGCATCAGGTGGAGTAACAGTTTAGCAGCCTCACAGCCTGTGGAGAAAGCTGTTTAGCAGCCTGGAAGTCTGGGCTTTGATGCTACGGTATCTCTTGCCTGATGGCAGGAGATCCAGGTGTATGTGGAGGGGGTGCAGTCTGGCCTTTGCTATGCTCAGTGCTTTTCTCAGGCAGAGGCTCTGGAACAGTTCTTGTACTGATGGTAGGGAGACGCCAATGATAGAAACACAGACAATAGGTGCAGGAGTATAGGCCATTCGGCCCTTCGAGCCTGCACCATTCGCCATTCAATATGATCATGGCTGATCATCCAACTCAGTATCCTGTACCTGCCTTCTCTCCATACCCCCTGATCCCTTTAGCCACAAGGGCCACATCTAACTCCCTCTTAAATATAGCCAATGAACTGTGGCCCCAACTGTAGCGAGTCTGTACCCACAGACGTTCCCCGCACAGTAACACTAACAGACACACACGAGGGACAATTTACAATTCTCCAAGATGGCGGCGCGCACAGTCGCAGCGGATCGAAGCTCTCCCTTTCGGAGCTTTTTTGTGCGTTTTTGTTTGTATGTCTGTTTGATGTCGGTACGTTTTGTCGTGCGAATCTCACCGTCACCCGACAGGATCTTCTGCTTATTGGGTTATGTGAGGGATAAGATGATTAAACCACCATTGTGAGGGGCCGAACGGTTGTAGTCACCGACCTTGTGATGGGCTGAGTAACTGGAAACACCAACCTTGTGATTCGAACAAACAGTCAGACCTTCAGAGCTGTTGATAACATTGTCCCATAACAAGATGAGGTAAGGAATGTAGCTGACAACGCAGAAGCTATTCTTTAAGTCAAAGGCAATTAATTAGGTTAGGGCACAGATACTGCGCATGCTTAATAAGTTAAATGAATATTAACTTTACGCCCCTCATGACAAAGAACCTAATTTAAATGTACATGCGATGTATGATGTGGGAGGAGAGGGAATGATTGATGACGCACGGAGGAGAGGGTTGGAAGATTGTGAACCTCGGTACCCTGATTGGAAGGGGTCAGAAGGGGAGGCGTCCGATCAATAAAGACTGTATACTGAATTGTATAAAACAAGACGTTTTTCCTTTGCTCGGTGTGTCTCAACTTGGAGAGGCACCCGATTCTGCAGACTCGCAAATAAAGCATTTCTTGTTTCCACGATTTAGTCTCTGAGTAGTGATTGTGAGCACAAACAATATATCTCACAAGTTGGGGGCTCGTCCGGGATCGCCACTCCGGCCGCTTGACGGAGGCACGAAAGGAAGGGAAGGTGCACCCTGCTGATTCAGCAGTCTCTGATCTCCTTGCTTGCCGTCAGTGGTTTGAGCGAGTGATATTCGGACAAGAGACTCTGGAAACAAGAGGGAAACCGGTGAAAGGGATCAATCAATCGAGCAATTTCTGTGCACAGGACTCGGGTAAGAATATTGACTATTAAGTATTACTCGGGCGATTGGATTCTGTTGGACGGGAAAAGATCTGACAGGGATGGGTAACCGGAACGGGCAAAGTAAGGGCCCGGGGAAAAAGGCTCAAACTGGTGAAGAGCCGCACATTCCGCCTGATAGTCCATTGGGGCGGATGTTGCACGGATGGGGTGAGGGGGGGGGGGGGGAGATGTGCGTCTGGCTTATTGAGACATCCGAAGAGTTGTCGGATTGAGAAATAAGTGGCGTTGGAACCCAACCCAAAGAACCCCCGTGGTCAGTGCATCTGCTCCTCCCGTGAGGGGGGGGGGGGGGCGAGAACCAGGGACCCCAAACTTTCAAAGAAGAGAAAGAGGAAGGGGTGAATGGAGGGACCAAGGTTGGGGTCCCCCGGGAAATAAAGAACAAGGATCAGGGGGATGGCACACCGGGCCATCCCGGTGTTATTATTGTCACAAAGAAGGACACTTTAAAAGAGAATGTCCAAAGATAAGGCATGAAGTACAATCGTACACACTGATGGAGGAATAGGGGGGTCAGGGGTTCCCCTCCTTGGGGTGTGTAGGACGTACACGGGAACCCTTGGTAAACTTAAAATTAAGGAGAAGACACTGTATTTATGGTAGACTCAGGGGCGGAAAGATCAAGTGTAACCAGGATACCGGAGGGAATGGGATTAGGGGAAAAGCAAGTCAAAATCTCTGGAGTAGGGGGAAAGGTAATGAAAGCTCCCGAGATAGAAGGAGTAATGGTAAGATATGAAAATCGAGAGGCCATGGAAGACTTAATCCTGGTGCCCCAGGCAGGAATAAATCTGATGGGAAGGGACTTACAAGTTCAATTAGGAATGGGCACAGCTCCCGTAGGTGGACAGATTATAGTACAACTATATAAATTGACGACCCAAGATGAAGAAAGAATAGTCTCACAGGTGTGGGCAAGAGAGGGAAATAGGGGAGGGCTAAGAATACCATCTCTGAGGATAGCCTTGCGAGAAGGAAGTGAAGTAGTACAGGTAAGACAGTATCCGATTTCAATGGAAGGAAGGAAAGGGCTGCAGCCAATTATAGAAAACTTACTGAAGGATGGAGTATTGGAGAGTTGTATGTCCCCCTACAACACGCCAATACTCCCTGTAAGAAAGACTGACGGAATGTTCCGACTGGTCCAGGACCTAAGAGAATTGAATAGGGTAGTTAGGGCTCGACACCCGGTAGTCCCAAACCCTTATACCATAATGGGACGTATACCCCCTAACCACAGGTGGTTCAGTGTGGTAGATCTGAAAGACGCCTTTTGGAGCTGCCCCCTGGCTGAAGAAAGTAGAGACCTCTTTGCATTCGAGTGGGAAAACCCAGACACACTGAGGAAGCAACAGTATCGATGGACTGTGCTCCCTCAGGGATTTACTGAATCCCCGAACCTGTTCGGGCAAATATTAGAACAAGTATTAGAGGATGTTCCCAGGACTAATGGGACACAATTATTGCAGTACGTAGATGATTTGTTACTCTCAGGCGGAGAAGAAGAACCAGTAAGGGATGCAACCATAACCCTCTTAAACTTTTTAGGGGAAAAGGGATTGAGAGTGTCTAAAAATAAACTACAATTTGTAGAACAGGAGGTTAAATATCTAGGACACCTGATTAGTGACGGGAAAAGGAGAATAAACCCCGAAAGAATAGCTGGGATCACCGGGCTGCCGATGCCAAGGAACAAAAAAGAAATCAGGAAGTTTCTCGGGTTAATTGGATACTGTAGATTATGGATAGACAATTACACCCGACAAGTCAAGTTCTTGAATGATAAATTGTGTGAGGAGACTGATAAAGTACAATGGGATTCTGAGGACGAACAGAGATTTGGAGAAATAAAGAATAGCCTGATCACCGCACCGGTACTGACCCTCCCGTCCATTGATCAACCATTCCATCTCTTTGTTAATGCGGAGAATGGAATTGCGTTGGGGGTACTGACCATGTTAGGGTGTGTAGGGGTGCTGTTGTCATGTGTAGGAGGTCCTATCTGTTGCCGCCTTTATGAGCGCCAAGGTTTTAGCCTCCTCATCGAGCGCTTTTACCTGTTTTGACAGGTTGCCCCCAAATAGTGATATTGGTGGTTTAGTACCTCCAGGTCTACACAGCTCTGCAACTTACGGCTTAAAGCTGGGCGGATGGTGTTCTTCCTGAGACTATTCATCTCGTACTGCGTATTGCAGAATAATGCCAGTGCGTCTAGCTGTTGTTCTGACATCTCTTTTCCATCCACTGTCCGGGTAACTGCTGTGATCCCTGCAGTCAACAATTTTAGGATTTTCTGAAGCTTAATATGCTAGCTTCTGACTCCCGCTCCAATGTGTTTCCAGATGCAACTGTTCATCACGGGAAATTTTGAGGGATACACAGTTTTACCGGTGCCAAATATTTGGCAGTAGTGTCCATTACAGCCATGTTCCAGTAGTTGTTTAAATGAGAGATAGTCAATACTGGATGCTCAGTCCAGTCTGCTCTAGTTGTACAAATTGGGCACCATTTCCAGCAAGTGTCCTTGTTCTTGCACCCCCTGCATGCTGGTTATCTCTTCAGCAAACACCCCTCAGAGCCAGCCCAGAATTGGTTCCCAGTACTCCCCTCTGTCGAGGGAGATGCATTGTGCAGCCCTGGATAAGGTGCTGCCATGGGAGTATTATATACCCATGGTGACTAGCCTCCATCTCCCGGAGTCTGTCACAGTGGAGCATCTGCTCCATAAACCGCTCCATTCGGCCCCAGCAACGCTGGCCCCCGCGGTGTTTCTTTGCAGTCCGACTTGTCAGAGTCAACGGCTCTGTTCCGTATAGCCTCCCGCCCGGCCGTGGTGTTGATCTGGCCGGCGCAGGTGTCAAGTCGGGCACAGCTGATCCCACTAACGGTAATGCTGGTGCCGTCAGCCGCTGCTGGCTGCCCGCAACTCCGCGTTCCTCTCCAGCCAGCTTAGATGCAGCCCTTGTGGACTCTTATTTTGTCCATAGTTTCCCCCTGTAAAAACAGCACGGGAAACAAAAAACCACCGCAGAGTAATTCACTTTCCTGTCCGTCTCGGTTTCAAAATTAACGCTGCGGGGGAACGCTCCACCCCGCCTGTCGTTTCGCAATGCGTGTAGCGATATGACACGCATGCGTCCTGGCGGGTTCTTCACGTAGTCACTCACGTGATTGCGAAGTAACATTTAAAATAAATTGGATGGGTATATGGACGGGAAAGGAATTGAGGGTTATGGTCTGAGTGCAGGTAGATGGGACTAGAGGAGAATACGTGTTCGGCACGGACTAGAAGGGTTTCCGTGCTGTAATTGTTATATGGTTACATGGTTATAAATAATTCATGAAATAAATGACTTCATACAGCTTCAATAAAGGTTTGCAAAGAATGTTACCTGAAATGTCTCTTAGAAACATAGAAACATAGAAATTAGGTGCAGGAGTAGGCCATTCGGCCCTTCGAGCCTGCACCGCCATTCAATATGATCATGCCTGATCATCCAACTCAGTATCCCGTACCTGCCTTCTCTCCATACCCTCTGATCCCCTTAGTCACAAGGGCCACATCTAACTCCCTCTTAAATATAGCCAATGAACTGGCCTCGACTACCCTCTGTGGCAGAGAGTTCCAGAGATTCACCACTCTCTGTGTGAAAAAAGTTCTTCTCATCTCGGTTTTAAAGGATTTCCCCCTTATCCTTAAGCTGTGACCCCTTGTCATGGACTTCCCCAACATCGGGAGCAATCTTCCTGCATCTAGCCTATCCAACCCCTTAAGAATTTTATAAGTTTCTATAAGATCCCCTCTCAATCTCCTAAATTCTAGAGAGTATAAACCAAGTCTATCCAGTCTTTCTTCATAAGACAGTCCTGACATCCCGGGAATCAGTCTGGTGAACCTTCTCTGCACTCCCTCTATGGCAATAATGTCCTTCCTAAGATTAGGAGACCAAAACTGTACGCAATACTCCAGGTGTGGTCTCACCAAGACCCTGTACAACTGCAGTAGAACCTCCCTGCTCCTATACTCAAATCCTATTGCTATGAAAGCTAACATACCATTGGCTTTCTTCACTGCCTGCTGCACCTGCATGCCTATTTTCAATGACTGGTGTACCATGACACCCAGGTCTCGCTGCATCTCCCCTTTTCCTAGTCGGCCACCATTTAGATAATATGCCGAGTACTGTGTGTAAACAGCAGAGAGACGGTGATTTTGGCTGCAGCCATCTTCTGCTTCAGTAAAGGGAAGCTGATCGGTGATTGGCCACAACGCATCTCGCAGACAATCAATCAATCACCTGTATTGTCATCTTGCAAAGCAACAATTGTACAGTACAAAATGAGAAGACGTTTCCCAGGGAATACCAGAGCATCGCACATAAACACTTCACACATAATATCAGGAAAAACAATCCAGTCCCTGTTGGAATAGTATAAATAGTTAAAAGCCGGTAAAACAGCAACATTAAAATACAGTAAAAACAGTCCTTAAAATGTCCAGGGCAGCTGATTTGAGTGGCCAGTGCCAGAGTTATTAAATTGTCAGAGCAACAAAAGCCGCAGCATCAGGTGGAGTAACAGTTTAGCAGCCTCACAGCCTGTGGAGAAAGCTGTTTAGCAGCCTGGAAGTCTGGGCTTTGATGCTACGGTATCTCTTGCCTGATGGCAGGAGATCCAGGTGTATGTGGAGGGGGTGCAGTCTGGCCTTTGCTATGCTCAGTGCTTTTCTCAGGCAGAGGCTCTGGAACAGTTCTTGTACTGGTGGTAGGGAGACGCCAATGATAGAAACACAGACAATAGGTGCAGGAATATAGGCCATTCGGCCCTTCGAGCCTGCACCATTCGCCATTCAATATGATCATGGCTGATCATCCAACTCAGTATCCTGTACCTGCCTTCTCTCCATACCCCCTGATCCCTTTAGCCACAAGGGCCACATCTAACTCCCTCTTAAATATAGCCAATGAACTATGGCCCCAACTGTAGCGAGTCTGTACCCACAGACGTTCCCCGCACAGTAACACTAACAGACACACACGAGGGACAATTTACAATTCTCCAAGATGGCGGCGCGCACAGTCGCAGCGGATCGAAGCTCTCCCTTTCGGAGCTTTTTTGTGCGTTTTTGTTTGTATGTCTGTTTGATGTCGGTACGTTTTGTCGTGCGAATCTCACCGTCACCCGACAGGATCTTTTGCTTATTGGGTTATGTGAGGGATAAGATGATTAAACCACCATTGTGAGGGGCCGAACGGTTGTAGTCACCGACCTTGTGATGGGCTGAGTAACTGGAAACACCAACCTTGTGATTCGAACAAACAGTCAGACCTTCAGAGCTGTTGATAACATTGTCCCATAACAAGATGAGGTAAGGAATGTAGCTGACAACGCAGAAGCTATTCTTTAAGTCAAAGGCAATTAATTAGGTTAGGGCACAGATACTGCGCATGCTTAATAAGTTAAATGAATATTAACTTTACGCCCCTCATGACAAAGAACCTAATTTAAATGTACATGCGATGTATGATGTGGGAGGAGAGGGAATGATTGATGACGCACGGAGGAGAGGGTTGGAAGATTGTGAACCTCGGTACCCTGATTGGAAGGGGTCAGAAGGGGAGGCGTCCGATCAATAAAGACTGTATACTGAATTGTATAAAACAAG
The DNA here is from genome assembly GCF_010909765.2 of Amblyraja radiata. Taxonomy (NCBI): domain Eukaryota; kingdom Metazoa; phylum Chordata; class Chondrichthyes; order Rajiformes; family Rajidae; genus Amblyraja; species Amblyraja radiata. Next base: position 129,371 of record NW_022630126.1, on the reverse strand, counting down.
ACGTTTTTCCTTTGCTCGGTGTGTCTCAACTTGGAGAGGCACCCGATTCTGCAGACTCGCAAATAAAGCATTTCTTGTTTCCACGATTTAGTCTCTGAGTAGTGATTGTGAGCACAAACAATATATCTCACAAGTTGGGGGCTCGTCCGGGATCGCCACTCCGGCCACTTGACGGAGGCACGAAAGGAAGGGAAGGTGCACCCTGCTGATTCAGCAGTCTCTGATCTCCTTGCTTGCCGTCAGTGGTTTGAGCGAGTGATATTCGGACAAGAGACTCTGGAAACAAGAGGGAAACCGGTGAAAGGGATCAATCAATCGAGCAATTTCTGTGCACAGGACTCGGGTAAGAATATTGACTATTAAGTATTACTCGGGCGATTGGATTCTGTTGGACGGGAAAGATCTGACAGGGATGGGTAACCGGAACGGGCAAAGTAAGGGCCCGGGGAAAAAGGCTCAAACTGGTGAAGAGCCGCACATTCCGCCTGATAGTCCATTGGGGCGGATGTTGCACGGATGGGGTGAGGGGGGGGGGGGTGAGATGTGCGTCTGGCTTATTGAGACATCCGAAGAGTTGTCGGATTGAGAAATAAGTGGCGTTGGAACCCAACCCAAAGAACCCCCGTGGTCAGTGCATCTGCTCCTCCCGTGAGGGGGGGGGGGCGAGAACCAGGGACCCCAACTTTCAAAGAAGAGAAAGAGGAAGGGGTGAATGGAGGGACCAAGGTTGGGGTCCCCGGGAAATAAAGAACAAGGATCAGGGGGATGGCACACCGGGCCATCCCGGTGTTATTATTGTCACAAAGAAGGACACTTTAAAAGAGAATGTCCAAAGATAAGGCATGAAGTACAATCGTACACACTGATGGAGGAATAGGGGGGTCAGGGGTTCCCTTCCTTGGGGTGTGTAGGACGTACACGGGAACCCTTGGTAAACTTAAAATTAAGGAGAAGACACTGTATTTATGGTAGACTCAGGGGCGGAAAGATCAAGTGTAACCAGGATACCGGAGGGAATGGGATTAGGGGAAAAGCAAGTCAAAATCTCTGGAGTAGGGGGAAAGGTAATGAAAGCTCCCGAGATAGAAGGAGTAATGGTAAGATATGAAAATCGAGAGGCCATGGAAGACTTAATCCTGGTGCCCCAGGCAGGAATAAATCTGATGGGAAGGGACTTACAAGTTCAATTAGGAATGGGCACAGCTCCCGTAGGTGGACAGATTATAGTACAACTATATAAATTGACGACCCAAGATGAAGAAAGAATAGTCTCACAGGTGTGGGCAAGAGAGGGAAATAGGGGAGGGCTAAGAATACCACCTCTGAGGATAGCCTTGCGAGAAGGAAGTGAAGTAGTACAGGTAAGACAGTATCCGATTTCAATGGAAGGAAGGAAAGGGCTGCAGCCAATTATAGAAAACTTACTGAAGGATGGAGTATTGGAGAGTTGTATGTCCCCCTACAACACGCCAATACTCCCTGTAAGAAAGACTGACGGAATGTTCCGACTGGTCCAGGACCTAAGAGAATTGAATAGGGTAGTTAGGGCTCGACACCCGGTAGTCCCAAACCCTTATACCATAATGGGACGTATACCCCCTAACCACAGGTGGTTCAGTGTGGTAGATCTGAAAGACGCCTTTTGGAGCTGCCCCCTGGCTGAAGAAAGTAGAGACCTCTTTGCATTCGAGTGGGAAAACCCAGACACACTGAGGAAGCAACAGTATCGATGGACTGTGCTCCCTCAGGGATTTACTGAATCCCCGAACCTGTTCGGGCAAATATTAGAACAAGTATTAGAGGATGTTCCCAGGACTAATGGGACACAATTATTGCAGTACGTAGATGATTTGTTACTCTCAGGCGGAGAAGAAGAACCAGTAAGGGATGCAACCATAACCCTCTTAAACTTTTTAGGGGAAAAGGGATTGAGAGTGTCTAAAAATAAACTACAATTTGTAGAACAGGAGGTTAAATATCTAGGACACCTGATTAGTGACGGGAAAAGGAGAATAAACCCCGAAAGAATAGCTGGGATCACCGGGCTGCCGATGCCAAGGAACAAAAAAGAAATCAGGAAGTTTCTCGGGTTAATTGGATACTGTAGATTATGGATAGACAATTACACCCGACAAGTCAAGTTCTTGAATGATAAATTGTGTGAGGAGACTGATAAAGTACAATGGGATTCTGAGGACGAACAGAGATTTGGAGAAATAAAGAATAGCCTGATCACCGCACCGGTACTGACCCTCCCGTCCATTGATCAACCATTCCATCTCTTTGTTAATGCGGAGAATGGAATTGCGTTGGGGGTACTGACACAAAAGAGAGGAGGGAAGCGACAGCCAGTCGCATTCCTTTCAAAACTCTTGGATCCGGTATCACGAGGGTGGCCTGTATGTATTCAAGCGGTCGCAGCAACAGCAATATTAGTGGAAGAAAGTAGAAAATTGACATTTGGAGGTGACCTGGTAGTATCTACTCCGCACACGGTCCGGACAATACTAACTCAGAAGTCCAACCGGTGGTTGACTGACTCCAGGATCCTAAAGTACGAAGTGATATTTATGGAAAAAGACGATTTGACCATTCTGACCGATAAGAATTTAAACCCTTCCCAGTTTTTATACTCGGCGGCCGACGAGCAGGAAGGGCAGAGACCAGAACACTACTGTAGCGAAATTATAGAACTACAGACCAAGAGCAGGATTTGGAGGAACAGCCTCTGGTAGAGGGAGAAAGGTGGTTTATAGACGGTTCTTCCCGCTGTATAAATGGAAAAAGATATAGTGGGTATGCCATAATAGGAGGAGAAGGATTTGAAGGAGTGGAAGCGGGCAGTTTGCCAGGTAGTTGGTCGGCTCAGTCATGTGAATTGTATGCCTTAATACGGGCGTTAGAATTTTTGGAGGGGAAGGAAGGAACGGTGTACACCGACTCCAAATATGCATTTGGAGTAGTGCACATGTTTGGGAGAATATGGAAAGAAAGGGGGATGATTACAGCAAGAGGAAAGGAGTTGGCACATGAGCAATTAATTGAGAAGGCGCTGGAAGCATTACATTTGCCAGAAAGGATAGCGGTGGTCCATGTGGCGGGAAACCAAAAGGGGAACTCATTAGAAGCAAGGGGAAATGAAGCGGCAGACGGAGCCGCCAAAAAGGCAGCGACAGAAGGAACAGTGAGGATGTTGTCTTTAATACCATTAAGGGAAGGAGTAGGAAAGATACCTGTATTCTCACAGGAGGAGGAGGACAAAATGAATGAGTTAGGGGCTCGGCGTTCCACTGACGGGAGGTGGTGGACACCGGATGGGAAACAAATGTTAACCAAAGGATTAACTCGGGATTTGATGACACAACTGCACTCCCAGTCACATTGGGGAGCGCAGGCCCTGTGTGACACACTACTACGGACCTACGCTTGCCGAGGTATCTATACTTTGGCTAAGCAGACAGTCTCCGGTTGTGTGTTATGTCAGAGGGTTAACAAGAAGGTAATGAGAGCTGTCCCTGGTGGAGGACAACAATTGGCTATAAGACCCTTCCAGAGAATACAGGTAGATTTTACAGAACTTCCAAGAATACAAAGGTGGAAGTACCTCCTAGTAGTTGTAGACCATTTCAACCAGGTGGGTGGAAGCATTTCCCACGATAAATGCCACCGCTCAGGCAGTAACCCGGATATTATTAGAACAAATCATTCCCCAATACGGGGTCATCGAATCCATAGATTCCGACCGAGGAACACATTTTGCCTCTAAGGTTCACCTGTTGGTTTGCAGTACCTTGGGAATAAATTGGAAATTGCATACACCCTGGCACCCCCAGAGTTCTGGGCGAGTGGAAAGGATGAATGCAACCCTTAAAACACAGATAACTAAGTTATGGAGGAAACCAGACTACCCTGGACTAAGTGTTTACCAATTGCATTATTAAGAATACGAACGGCACCCCGTAAAGATATTGCGGTGTCTCCCTACGAAATGTTGTTTAGGCTGCCCTATCTTGGAAAGGTAGAGGGCACGCCAACCTTCGAAGGCAGCGATGTGTTCCTGAGGAACTATTTACTGGCAGTGTCTCGTTCCCTTGCAGAATTAAAATAAAAGGACTGTTGGCACAAAGTCCACCACTCGACTTTCCAATACACGTTATAAAGGCCGGTGACTGGGTACTGATTAAAAGTTGGAAGGAGGAGAAACTGCAGCCCCGGTGGACTGGCCCATACCTGGCATTGCTGACAACGGAGACAGCAGTACGAACAAAAGAAAAAGGGTGGACACATGCGACCCGGGTTAAAGGACCCGTTGACCAGACGTCAGTTCCTGAGAAAGACGATCAGTGGACGGTAAAACCAGCGAATAAGCCCCTGGCATTAACTTTCAGTAAGAAATAAGTGTATGAAACTAACAGCATGAAAGGAGCAGTTGTAGTATTACTAACTATATATGTAACCATTATAAGAAGTGTTAATAACTGTGATAAGTGCTACCATCCTATCAGATATGGAGGGCGAACAACCACAGCATTTACATATCATTCCCATGTAAGTGATGTTTGCTACGACCTAAGGACTAGAGCTGTTTGTCAGGACGGAGGGAGGGGGTATTATGTAGTAGAGAAATAAGGGACATGTAGGAAGTGTTGGGCACATTACCTGCCCAAAAGGGGAGAAATGGGTCTGCATGACCAAGAGAGGACAGTTAGGCATCCCTTCCCGAGCCAGGGAGGAAACATTAGACAGAATTGAGGAGGTAGTGATAGGGAAGTTAGCAGAAGCAGTAGTCAACAAACCTCCCCCCACCTTCCCAGCCTCAACTGCACCAGACTATGTATGATGAAATAAAGCAGCAGATTGAGATCCCCGAAGTGGGGAGAAACCTGTTTGTGGACTTGGCCCTCCGGATAGCCAGAACCCTGAATGTGACTAACTGTTGGGTTTGTGGAGGACCGCTGATGAGCTCACGGTGGCCATGGAGAGGATCTATCATTGAGATATGGAACCTGATAAAGTGGAATTTGACGGTGGGAAGAGATCGAAGTCCCCAGGAATGGGTCCTGACACACACCCCGGTTGGAACTGAGTGTATCGCCAGGCCCTGGGCAAAGGATGCCATCCTAGTAGGCAGCAGCCCCTGGCAGCGCATCATCACCCAGTGGCCAAATCAATCCCGAGTGTGGTGGCCAGAGGAACCTCAATGGTATCCCACTGTAAAGGATGAAGGAAACTGTGCTATCTGGATGAAGACTGATGGAAGCGAATCGACTGGATTATGGAATTGCACCGGGAACAACCCTTACCAGGGAATCC
>NW_022630126.1:75499-123562 GCF_010909765.2 Amblyraja radiata | reverse complement strand
CTCTGAGAGAGAGAGAGGGGGAGAGAGAGAGGGGGGAGAGGGAATAGACAATAGAAAATAGACAACAGATGCCAGAGTAGAGGCCATTCGGCCCTTCCAGCCAGCACCGCCATTCACTGTGATCACGGAAGAGAGAGAAAGGGGTGGGGAGAGGGAAATGAAGAGGGAAGAAGAGAGAGGGGTGGGGAGGGGAGCAGAGAGGGGAGGGGGAGACAGTTGTGGGGAGGGAGGAGCGAGGGGAGGAATGAGATGGGGCGGAGGAGAGAGGGGGAATAGTGTGGAGGGAGGGGGAAGAGTGGGGAGGGAGATGGGGTAGGGGAGGGGTGGTAGGAGGAGGGGGTGGGCAGGGAGAGGGGTGAGGAGACAGAGATGGAGGTGGGGAGGAGAGGGGGTGGGGGACAGGAGGAGATAGTGATGGGGAGGGGAAGATAGGTGTGGGAGAGGGGGGAGAGGAGGGAGATGGGGTAGGGGAGGGAAGGGAGGAGGTCACAACTAACACCCTCTTAAATATAGCCGATGAACTGTGGCCTCAACTACCTTCTGTTGCAGAGAATTCCACAGGTTTTCCCATTATCCTTAAACTGTGGCCCCTTGTCCTGGACTTCCCCAACATCGGGAATAATCTTCCTGCATTTAGCCTGTCCCACCCCTTTAGAATTTTGTAAATTTCTACAAGACCCCCCCCCCCCCTCAATCTTATAATGTCTAATGAGTACAAGGCGAGTCTATCCAGTCTTTCTTCATATGAAAGTCCTGACATCCCAAGAATCAGTCTGGTGAACCTTCTCTGTACTCCCTCTACGGCAAGAATTTCTTTGGCAAGGGAGATAGAGAGGGGGGAGGAGAGAGGGGTGGGGGAGGGGAAGAGAGAGGGGGGAGGGAGGGGAGGACGGAGATGGGGTGTGGTAGAGGGGGAATAGTGTGGATGTAGGGGGCAGGTTGGGGAGGAGGTAGGGGGTGGGGGAGTGAGGGAAAGGGGTTGGGGATGGAAGGGGTTGGGCGAGCGAAGGGATGAGAGGGAAAGGGGGTGGCGGAGGTAAGGGGGCGGGGGTGAGAGGGATGGAGTTGGGAGGAGGAGGGGGAGGAGAGGGAGAGGGGTGAGGAGAGGGAGATGGAGAGGGGGAGGAGAGGGGGATGGGGAGGGGAAGAGAGGGATGGGGAGGGGAAGAGAGAGGGGAGGGGGGAGAGATGTGGGGGAGGGGAGGAGGTAGAGGAGGTAGGGGAGAGAGGGGGAGGAGCATGGAGGTAGGAGGAAGAGAGGGGAGCGAGAATGGAGGTGCGGGAGTGAGAGATGGGGGTGAGAGGAGGAGGGGAGGGAGAGGGGTGAGGAGATGGAGAGGGGGTGGGGAGCTGGAGGAGAGGGGGATGGGGGAGATGGGGGAGGGACGGGGAGGAGGGAGATGTGGTAGGAGAGGGAGGAGGAAGGGAGCGGGAGATGGGGGAGGGATGGGGGAGGGAGGGGAGGAGGGAGATGGGTTAGGGGAGAGAGGAGAAAGTGTGTGGAGGGAGGGGGAAGAGTGGGGAGAGAGATAGGGTTGGAGGAGAGAGGGATGGGAGTGGGTGGAGGAGGGGAGGAGAGGGAGAGGGATATGGAGATGTTGAGGAGAGAGGGGTGGGGGAGGGGAGGAGAGAGCGATGGGGGAGGGGTGTGATATGGGGGGATGGATGCTGGAGGGAGGGGGAGGAGGGAGATGGGGTAGGGGAGGGAGGGGGAAGATTGTGGAGGGAGGGTGTGTGGGGGAAGAGGTGAGGGAGAGTGGGAGGGGGAGGGGAGAGAGAAGTGGTAGAGTGGGGAGGGAGGGAGGGAGGGGAGAGGGGTAAGGGGTGGTGGAAGAGGGACAGATGGTTAGGGGAAGGGGTGGGGAGGAAGATTTGATTTAAAATGTTTACAAAAACACGACAACATTTAATCAGGAGTGGATACTTGGAATGAAAAGTGAAATCTCTGCCGAAATGGAATAAAATCTCGGCAAGTCTGCGTCTGGTGTTGGCGTAGCAACTAATTAAAGGCTGGCAGCCACAAGTCAGGTAGAAAGCCGACAGCCAGTCGGACGGCAGCCACAGACTTTTATATTATCAAAATAGAAAATAGATAGACAGTGAGAATCCGTAGACGGAATTATACAGACAATCATGGGAAAAGCAATTAGCTCAACATATAACGAAAGCCTACAGCATATACACATATAGACACATAGATAATAGGTGCAGTAGTAGAGGTCATTCGGCCCTTCTAGCCTGCACTGCCATTCAATATGATCATGGCTGATCATCCAACTCAGTATCCTGTACCTGCCTTCTTTCCATACCCCCTGATCCCTTTAGCCACAAGGGCCACATCTAACTCCCTCTTAAATATAGCCAATGAACTGTGGCCTCAACTCCCTTCTGTGGCAGAGAATTCCATAGATTCACCACTCTCTGTGTGTGTGAAAAAAAATGTTTTTCTCATCTCGGTCCTAAAAATGCCCCCCTTATCCTTAAACTGTGTGGCCCCTTGTTCTGGACTACCCCAACATCGGAAACAATCTTCCTGCATCTAGCCTGTCCAACCCCTTAACACTTTTGTAAGTTTCTATAAGTTTCTACACTGACTGTGATGTGTTCAGGACAGCAGCATCCTATGATGACCTCATCAACATCGAGGAGTACGCAGAGACTGTAACCAGCTACATTGTCAAGTACACCGAGGATGTCACTGTCATGAAAACCATCACTGCACGTGGAAACGAAAAGCCATGGATGACAGCAGAGGTGCGCTCGCTGCTGAGGGCCCGTGATGCAGCCTACAGAGCCGGTAACACAGCCGCTCTTTGATCTACCAGGACTGCACTGGAAAAAGGAATCAGGGCAGCAAAACGTGCCTACGCGGGGAAAATCCAGGGACACCTCTGTGATACAGGAGACACCAGGAGGATGTGGAATGTAATCCAAACACTGTCGGGTACAAGGCAAGGCAGCAAGTAACCGACACCGACTCTTCTCTCCCAGATGAACTGAACAACTTCTTTGCACATTTTGATGCAGCAAACACCACACCCAAGGGGAGAGCCAGCCCCTGCTTACAATCCGACCAGCCAGTCCTGAACATAGACCAGATGGACACACGGAGAATCCTGTCTAAGGTCAACCCGTGGAAAGCAGTCGGACCCGACAACATCCCAGGACGTGTGCGCAAGGAATATGCTGAGGAGTTGGCAGATGTGCTAACAGACATCTTTAACATCTCCCTTAGTCAAGCCATTGTCTCAAAACTTCCGCGATAATCCCCAGAGCGAAGAAACCAGTGGTTGCCTGCCTAAATGACTACCGCCCTGTCGCCCTGACCCCAATAATAATGAAGTGTTTTGAACGCCTGGTGAAACCCCACATTACTGCCAGCCTCCCATCATCGTTAGACCCCCTCCAGTTTGCCTATCGCCCCAACCGTTCTACAGAGGATGACATCCCTACCATGCTGCACACAGTACTCACGCATCTGGAAAACAAAAACACATACGCCAGAATCCTGTACATTGACTTCAGCTCAGCGTTTAACACCATCATCCCACAGAGACTTGTGGAGAAACTAACCCTGCTGGGCCTCAACACCACCCTGTGTCACTAGGTCTTGGACTTTCTGACAGAGAGACCGCAGTCAGTCCGTGTTGGCAAGAACACTTCAGGCTCGATCACGCTGAGCACCGGCTCCCCTCAAGGCTGTGTGCTCAGCCCACTGGTGTTCACATTGCTCACACATGACGGTGCTGCCAGATTCAGGGACAATAAGATCATAAAATTCGCGGATGACACAACAGTGGTGGGACTCATCAACGGAGATGACGAATCAATGTACAGGGAGGAAGTAAAACAAGTAGTGGACTGGTGCGGCAAAAATAATCTAGAATTAAATGTCGATAAAACGAAGGAGATGGTTGTCGACTTCAGGAGGGCGCAGCCAAAGCATACACCCCTCAACATCAGTGGCACTGCAGTGGAGACAGTGGAGAGCATAAAGTTCCTCGGTGTGCAAATTACAGACAGCCTCACCTGGTCCAGGAACACCACTGGGACCGTCAAACGGGCCCATCAGCGACTGCACTTCCTGAGGAAACTAAAACAGGCCTCACTCCCCACCAACATCCTCAGGACTTTCTACAGGGGCACGGTGGAGTCTGTACTCACGTACTGCATAAATACGTGGTACTCCTCCTGCAACTGCTCGGACAGGAAGGCTCTGCATAGGGTAGTGAGGGGAGCAGAGAGGATCATTGGCGTCTCCCTACCCTCGGTACAAGAACTGTTCCAGAGCCGCTGTCTGAAAAAAGCTCAGAGAATTGCTAAGGACAAACTGCATCCCCTCCACATACACCTGGATCTCCTGCCATCAGGCAAGATATATCGAAGCATCAAAGCCCGGACTACAAGACTGCTAAACAGCTTCCTACCACAGGCTGCGAGGCTGCTAAACAGTCACTCTGTACTCACAGTCACTTGATTCTGCGGCTGGCACTGGCCACTTTAATAACTGGCACTGGCCACTTTAATAACTGGCACTGGCCACTCAAATCAGCTGCCCCTGGACATTTTATGATTGGTTTTACTGTATTTTAACGTTGTGTTTTACCTGCGTTTAACTATTTATACTGTTCCATCAGGGGCTGGAATGTTTTTAGTGTTATTATGTGTGAAATGTTTTAAATTTCATGTGCGATGCTCCGGTATTCCCTGGGAAACGTCTTCTCATTTTGCACTGTACAACTGTTGCTTGCAAGATGACTATAAAGGTTGATTGATAGATTGATTGATTGGAAGTTTCCCCCTCAATCTTCTCAATTCTAATCTGTGGAATTCTCTGCCACAGAAGGTAGTTGAGGCCAGTTCATTGGCTACATTTAAGAGGGAGTTAGATGTGGCCCTTGTGGCTAAAGGGATCAGGGGGTATGGAGAGAAGGCAGGTACGGAAGTGGCGGCATTGCCCTGGCAACAGCGGCTCACCTGCAGTCCCGTTGTTTTTGCTTTTTTGTGTTGTTTTTTTCGTTTTGGTTAGTCTAGTTTTTGGTTTTTAGTTTGTGTTTTGGGTGGGGTGGCGTGGGGTGGGGGGGGGTCGTATTCCCCTTCTCTGCCTCCGTCTGCGCTGAGGCCTAATGGCGGAGCTGGCGACCTCGAGGCTCAGGAGGCAGAGCCCGCCAGGACTCGCTCCCGTGAGGGCGGTCCGGCTCGGGGCTGGAACAGCGCTCCCGTGAGGGTCTGTGACGCTCCCGTGAGTGCAGCCAGCCCGAGGGTGGAACGATGTTCCCGTCGGAGCGGCCGAGCTCGGGGTGGTGCGGCGCTCCCAGCCCGAGGGAGGTTCGGCGCCCATGTCGGAGCGGCCCAGCCCGAGGGAGGTTCGGCGCCCATGTCGGAGCGGCCCAGCCCGAGGGAGAAGCGGCGCCCATGTTGGGGCGGCCCAGCCCGAGGGAGAAGCGGCGCCCATGTTGGGGCGGCCCGGCCCGAGGGAGAAGCGGCGCACATGTCGGGGCGGCCCAGCCCGGAGGAGAAGCGGCGCCCATGTCGGGGCGGCCCAGCCCGAGGGAGAAGCGGTGCCCATGTTGGGCGGCCCAGCCCGGGGGAGAAGCGGCGCCCATGTCGGGGCGGCCCAGCCCGAGGGAGAAGCGGCGCCCATGTTGGGGCGGCCCGGCCCGGTAGAGGTTCGGCGCCCATGTTGGGGCGGCCCAGCCCGAGGGAGCAGCGGCGCCCATGTTGGGGCGGCCCAGCCCGAGGGAGAAGCGGTGCCCATGTTGGGGCGGCCCAGCCCGGGGGAGGTTTGGCGCCCATGTCGGGGCGGCCCAGCCCGAGGGAGAAGCGGCGCCCATGTTGGGGCGGCACAGCCCGGGGGAGGTTCGGCGCCCATGTCGGGGCGACCCAGCCCGAGACCCAGCCCAGCCCGAGGGAGAAGCGGCGCCCATGTCGGGGCGGCCCGGCCCGGGGGAGGTTCGGCGCCCATGTCAGGGCGGCCCAGCCCGAGGGAGAAGCGGTGCCCATGTCGGGGCGGCCCAGCCCGAGGGAGAAGCGGTGCCCATGTCGGGGCGGCCCAGCCCAGGGGGGAAGCGGCGCCCATGTCAGGGCGGCCCAGCCCGAGGGAGAAGCGGTGCCCATGTCGGGGCGGCCCAGCCCGAGGGAGAAGCGGCGCACATGTCGGGGCGGCCCAGCCCGAGGGAGAAGCGGCGCCCATGTTAGAGCGGCCCAGCCCAGGGGAGGCTCGGCGCCCATGTCGGGGCGGCCCAGCCCGAGGGAGAAGCGGTGCCCATGTCAGGGCGGCCCGGCCCGAGGGAGAAGCGGCGCCCATGTCGGGGCGGCACAGCCCGAGGGAGAAGCGGTGCCCATGTCGGGGCGGCCCGGCCCGAGGGAGAAGCGGCGCCCATGTCGGGGCGGCCCGGCCCGAGGGAGAAGCGGCGCACATGTCGGGGCGGCCCAGCCCGGGGGAGAAGCGGTGCCCATGTCAGGGCGGCCCGGCCCGAGGAAGAAGCGGCGCCCATATCGGGGCGGCCCGGCCCGAGGGAGAAGCGGCGCACATGTCGGGGCGACCCAGCCCGAGGCTGAGACGGTACGGTACTCACGTGAGGGCGGCTGGGACGGCGATCTGGCGGCGGTGACCTCTGCGTCCACTGGACTGGAGGGCGGCAGCTTCGACAACCCCGGGCCGCGGTGTTTGAGCCGCGGGACTGTTTGTAACATCGCCCGGTGGGGTATTGCCTCAGCGCAGAGGGAGAAGAGGAGGGGAGGAGACTGCAGACCTAAGACTTTTTGCCTCCATGACAGTGAGGAGGTGCTTGGTGGACTCACTGTGTTGGATGTTAATATGTGTTTATTGTTGTTTTTATTGTATTGTGTGCATGACTGCAGGCATGACATTTCGTTCAGACTTGTCTGAATGACAATAAAGGTTATCTGTATCTGTATCTGTGTCTGTTTTCTCCCCTGGTTGCACATTTGATGTGTTGTTCAAACTTGGGGAGAACTGATTTTAAGTTTGCGTGATTGAAATCACCAGCTATGATATGGGCTGTTTTGGGGAAGGTGTTCTCTTGTTTGCTGATAGCGCTATGGAGGTAGCCTAGGGCTATGCTAGCATTAGCATCCAGTGGGATATACACAGCTGTAACTACAACAACGGTAAATTCACGTGGGAGGTGGAAAGCCTGCATCTAACTATCAGGTACTCCAAATCAGCAGAACAGTGTATGTCAATGATTGTGGTATTTGTGCACCAGTTGTTGTGAACGTAGATGCATAACCCCCCTCCTTTGCTCTTACCGGAGTCTTTGTTTCTATCCCAGCGAAATGGTGTGCGGCCTGCTAGCTCAATGGCTCCGTCCGGTACATGTGCGTGTAGCCACATCTCTGTTATTAGCAGAATGCAACTGTCCGCGATGAATGTGTTAGCGGCGACCTGTAACCATATAACCATATAACAATTACAGCACGGAAACAGGCCATCTCGACCCTTCTAGTCCGTGCCGAACACATAATCTCCCCTAGTCCCATATACCTGCGCTCAGACCATAACCCTCCATTCCTTTCCCATCCATATAAATATCTAATTTATTTTTAAATGATAAAAACGAACTTGCCTCCACCACCTTCACTGGAAGCTCATTCCACACAGCTACCACTCTCTGAGTAAAGAAGTTCCCCCTCATGTTACCCCTAAACTTCAGTCCCTTAATTCTCAAGTCATGTCCCCTTGTTTGAATCTTCCCTACTCTCAGTGGGAAAAGCTTTTCCACGTCAACTCTGTCTATCCCTCTCATCATTTTAAAAACCTCTATCAAGTCCCCCCTTAACCTTCTGCGCTCCAAAGAATAAAGCCCTAACGTGTTCAACCTTTCTCTGTAACTTAGTTGCTGAAACCCAGGCAACATTCTAGTAAATCTCCTCTGTACTCTCTCTATTTTGTTGACATCCTTCCTATAATTAGGCGACCAAAATTGTACACCATACTCCAGAATTGGCCTCACCAATGCCTTGTACAATTTTAACATTACATCCCAACTTCTATACTCAATGCTCTGATTTATAAAGGCCAGCACACCAAAAGCTTTCTTTACCACCCTATCTACATGAGATTCCACTTTCAGGGAACTGTGCACAGTTATTCCCAGATCCCTCTGTTCACCTACATTCTTCAATTCCCTACCATTTACCATGTACGTCCTATTTTGATTTGTCCTGCCAAGATGTAGCACCTCACACTTATCAGCATTAAACTCCATCTGCCATCTTTCAGCCCACTCTTCCAACTGGCATAAATCTCTCTGTAGACTTTGAAACTCTACTTCATTACCCGCAACCCCACCTATCTTAGTATCATCTGCATACTTACTAATCCAATTTACCACGCCATCGTCCAGATCATTGATGTACATGACAAACAACAGTGGACCCAACACAGATCCCTGTGGCACCCCACTCGTCACTGGCCTCCAACCTGACAAACAACCATCCACCATTACTCTCTGGCATCTCCCATTCAGCCACTGTTGAATCCATCTTGCTACTCCACCATTAATACCCAACCATTGAACCTTCTTAACCAACCTTCCACGAGGAACCTTGTCAAAGGCCTTACTGAAGTCCATATACACAACATCCACTGCTTTACCCTCATCAATTTCCCGAGTAACATCTTCAAAAAATTCAAGAAGATTAGTTAAACATGACCTTCCAGGCACAAATCCATGTTGACTGTTCCTAATCAGACCCTGTTTATCCAGATGCTTATATATATTATCTCTAAGTATTCTTTCCATTAATTTGCCCACCACTGACGTCAAACTAACAGGTCTATAATTGCTAGGTTTACTCCTAGACCCCTTTTTAAACAATGGAACAACATGCGCAGTACGCCAATCCTCCGGCACTTTTCCCGTTTCTAATGACATTTGAAATATTTCTGCCATAGCCCCTGCTATTTCTACACTAACTTCCCTCAATGTCCTAGGGAATATCCTGTCCGGACCTGGAGACTTATCCACTTTTATATTTCTCAAAAGTGTCAGTACTTCCTCTTCTTTGATCCTCATAGTTTCCATAGCTACTCTACTTGTTTTCCTTACCTCACATAATTCAATATCCTTCTCCTTGGTGAATACCGAAGAAAAGAAACTGTTCAATATCTCCCCCATCTCTTTTGGCTCTGCAGATAGTTGGCCACTCTGACTCTCTAATGAACCAATTTTATCCCTCGTTATCCTTTTGCTATTAATATAGCGGTAGAAACCCTTCGGATTTACTTTTACCTTACTTGCCAAAGCAACCTCATATCTACTTTTAGCTTTTCTAATTTATTTCTTAAGATTCTTTTACTTTCGTTATACTCCTCAAGCACCTCATTTACTCCATGCTGCCTATAACTATTGTAGATCTCCCTCTTTTTCCGAACCAAGTGTCCAATTTCCCTTGAAAACCATGGCTCTTTACAATTTTTACGATTTTACGACTGTAGTCTTAGTTCGTCCATTTTGTTGGTGATGGATCTGGCGTTGGTGAGAATGATGCTGGGTAGCGGTGGTTTATGTGGTTGTTGCATTAGCCTAGCGACGCGTCCGGACCGGCGACCACGCGTTTGCTTCCTGTGCTTCCTCCGTCTCCGGCGTTTGCTGGGGCCGAACACAATCCACGGAGAGCCCGGTGTCCTGGCTATCTCCTCCGGTATGTTTCGTAACTTCCTGTTTACTTTGTAACCCAATAAGCAGAAGATCCTGTCGGGTGACGGTGAGATTCGCACGACAAAACGTAACGACATCAAACAGACATACAAACAAAAAAGCACAACAAAGCACCGAAAGGAGAGCTTCGAGCCGCTGTGACTGTGCGCGCCGCCATCTTGGAGAATTTTAAATTGTTCCTCGTGTGTGTCTGTTAGTGTTACTGTGCGGGGAACGTCTGTGGGTACAGACTCGCTACAGTTGAGGCCAGTTCATTGGCTATATTTAAGAGGGAGTTAGATGTGACCCTTGTGGCTAAAGGGATCAGGGGGTATGGAGAGAAGGCAGGTCCAGGATACTGAGTTGGATGATCAGCCATGATCATATTGAATGGCGAATGGTGCAGGCTCGAAGGGCCGAATGGCCTCTACTCCTGCACCTATTGTCTGTGTTTCTATCATTGGCGTCTCCCTACCCTCGGTACAAGAACTGTTCCAGAGCCGCTGCCTGAGAAAAGCACTGAGCATAGCAAAGGCCAAACTGCACCCCCTCCACATACACCTGGATCTCCTGCCATCAGGCAAGAGATACCGTAGCATCAAAGCCCAGACTACCAGGCTGCTAAACAGCTTTCTCCACAGGCTGTGAGGCTGCTAAACTGTTACTCCACCTGATTCTGCGGCTTTTGTTGCTCTGACAATTTAATAACTCTGGCACTGGCCACTCAAATCAGCTGCCCTGGACATTGTAAGGACTGTTTTTACTGTATTTTAATGTTGCTGTTTTACCAGTTTTTAACTATTTATACTATTCCAACAGGGACTGGATTGTTTTTCCTGATATTATGTGTGAAATGTTTATGTGCGATGCTCCGGTATTCCCTGGGAAACGTCTTCTCATTTTGTACTGTACAATTGTTACTTTGCAAGATGACAATACGGGTGATTGATTGATTGTCTGCGAGATGCGTTGCGGCCAATCACCGATCAGCTTCCCTTTACTGAAGCAGAAGATGGCTGCAGCCAAAATCACCGTCTCTCTGCTGTTTACACACAGTATTCGGCATATTATCTAAATGGTGGCCGACTAGGAAAAGGGGAGATGCAGCGAGACCTGGGTGTCATGGTACACCAGTCATTGAAAGTAGGCATGCAGGTGCAGCAGGCAGTGAAGAAAGCGAATGGTATGTTAGCTTTCATAGCAATAGGATTTGAGTATAGGAGCAGGGAGGTTCTACTGCAGTTGTACAGGGTCTTGGTGAGACCACACCAGGAGTATTGCGTTATTACGCAAAGACATTATTGCCATAGAGGGAGTGCAGAGAAGGTTCACCAGACTGATTCCCGGGATGTCAGGACTGTCTTATGAAGAAAGACTGGATAGACTTGGTTTATACTCTCTAGAATTTAGGAGATTGAGAGGGGATCTTATAGAAACTTATAAAATTCTTAAGGGGTTGGACAGGCTAGATGCAGGAAGATTGCTCCCGATGTTGGGGAAGTCCATGACAAGGGGTCACAGCTTAAGGATAAGGGGGAAATCCTTTAAAACCGAGATGAGAAGAACTTTTTTTCACGCAGAGAGTGGTGAATCTCTGGAACTCTCTGCCACAGATGGTAGTCGAGGCCAGTTCATTGGCTATATTTAAGAGGGAGTTAGATGTGGCCCTTGTGACTAAGGGGATCAGAGGGTATGGAGAGAAGGCAGGTACGGGATACTGAGTTGGATGATCAGCCATGATCATATTGAATGGCGGTGCAGGCTCGAAGGGCCGAATGGCCTACTCCTGCACCTAATTTCTATGTTTCTAAGAGACATTTCAGGTAACATTCTTTGCAAACCTTTATTGAAGCTGTATGAAGTCATTTATTTCATGAATTATTTATAACCATGTAACCATATAACAATTACAGCACGGAAACCCTTCTAGTCCGTGCCGAACACTTAATCTCCCCTAGTCCCATCTACCTGCACTCAGACCATAACCCTCCATTCCTTTCCCGTCCATATACCCATCCAATTCATTTTAAATGTTACTTCGCAGTCACGTGAGTGACTACGTGAAGAACCCGCCAGGACGCATGCGTGTCATATCGCTACACGCATTGCGAAACGACAGGCGGGGTGGAGCGTTCCCCCGCAGCGTTAATTTTGAAACCGAGATGGACAGGAAAGTGAATTACTCTGCGGTGGTTTTTTGTTTCCCGTGCTGTTTTTATAGGGGGAAACTATGGACAAAATAAGAGTCCACAAGGGCTGCATCTAAGCTGGCTGGAGAGGACCGCGGCGTTGCGGGCAGCCAGCAGCGGCTGACGGCACCAGCATTACCGTTAGTGGGATCAGCTGTGCCCGACTTGACACCTGCGCCGGCCAGATCAACACCACGGCCGGGCGGGAGGCTATACGGAACAGAGCCGTTGACTCTGACAAGTCGAACTGCAAAGAAACACTGTTGCTGGGGCCGAATGGAGCGGTTTATGGAGCAGATGCTCCACTGTGACAGACTCCGGGAGATGGAGGCTAGTCACCATGGGTATATAATACTCCCATGGCAGCACCTTATCCAGGGCTGCACAATGCATCTCCCTCGACAGAGGGGAGTACTGGGAACCAATTTTGGGCTGGCTCTGAGGGGTGTTTGCTGAAGAGACAACCAGCGTGCAGGGGGTGCAAGAACAATGACACTTGCTGGAAATGGTGCCCAATTTGTACAACTAGAGCAGACTGGACTGAGCATCCAGTATTGACTATCTCTCATTTAAACAACTATAGGAACATGGCTGTAATGGACACTACTGCCAAATATTTGGCACCGGTAAAATTGTGTATCCCTCAAAATTTCCCATGGTGAACAGTTGCATCTGGAAACACATTGGAGCGGGAGTCAGAAGCCAACATATTAAGCTTCAGAAAATCCTAAAATTGTTGACTGCAGGGATCACAGCAGTTACCCGGACAGTGGATGGAAAAGAGATGTCAGAACAACAGCAAGACGCTCTGGCATTATTCTGCAATACGCAGTACGAGGTGAATAGTCTCAGGAAGAACACCATCCGCCCAGCTTTAAGCCGTAAGTTGCAGAGCTGTGTAGACCTGGAGGTACTAAACCACCAATATCACTATTTGGGGGCAACCTGTCAAAACAGGTAAAAGCGCTCGATGAGGAGGCTAAATCCTTGGCGCTCATAAAGGCGGCAACAGATAGGACCTCCTACACACGACAACAGATCCCTACGCACCCTCCAGCAGAGCAAGACACACAGAAGCTGGTGAAAGCTCAAAGGCCAGGCAACAGGAAACAGGTATTTTTTAGGCCATGGCCCAGACCGGCCTGCGTGGAAGATGCACAAACCCCAAATCCAAGCTCCGGCGACTCAACCTCTATGGCGTCTGCAGAGGAAGAAATAAAATTTCCACTGGTCACCATGGAGGTAGGTGGGTCGGGTCTCTTCCAAAAAACAGCAAGTGTAAATAATACACAAATTGGTGGTAGATTACACTTTTTTTGTTTCATCGGAAAAAAACCCATTTGGTCATGGATTACCTACATGACATATTAATTGTGGGGGAAACTTTGGAATTAGCCAAAATAGCTGTATCAGCCACCAAACAATTGTTTGAGAATTTGGGGTTTATCATCCATCCAGTTAAATCTAAGCTAACACATTCCACCACTATGGACTACTTGGGGTTCACCGTTACCTTAGTTCACATGTCTGTAACTTTACCAAATGACAAGGCAACAGATTAACTGAGGCCTGCAACAACCTCATTGACATCAGTGAACCATCTATTTGACTGGTAGCAAGGGTAATTGGCAATTTCTGGCTGCTTTTCCAGCCACACAGTTTTGACCTTTGTATTACCAAAAAATTTACAAAGGGCAAAGGTACAAACACTCAAAATCAATACTGGTCATTTCGATAGGCCAATTAAGCTACCAATCAAAGCAATTACGGAATTACAACGGTGGATGGAAAACACTCGGCATTGTTCCAGCCCTATCATTGTCAGCAACCATTCAGTGGTGCTACAAACTGATACTAGTGCTCATGGTTGGGTGCTACTAATTCCATCTCTAGTTGTGGCGGTAGACGGGATGCACAAGAGGCATCATTACTTCAGATACATGGCATAAACTACTTGGAAACGTACGGTGCGTTCTATGGTCTAAAATCATACTGTTCAGAACTGCATCACTTGCATGTTAGACTACAGATTGATAACACCACCGTGGTGGCATATATTAACTATATGGGTGAAATCAAATCGGTATCATGTGATAATCCGGCTAACAGAATTTGGCAGTGGTGTATTCAGAAAAGTATTTGGATATCAGCCAGTTACCCACCAGGTAACCTCAAATTCAGTGGCAAACACCAGGTCACGCAAATTCAATGACAACATCAAATGGATGTTGGACCGCAATGTGTTTGCTGATATTTTAGCACGATATGGAACGCCAGATATCGATCTATTTGCATCTCGGCTTAATCATCAGATGCTAAACTATGTTTCTTGGGAATCAGACATTGGGCATCAGCGATGGATGCCTTATCGCTGCATTGGGGGAAATAGTTTTTTCTATGCATTTCTGCCTCATCAGTCGGCGTCTGGTATTTTGGTAGTGTCCGATTGGCCTACTCAACCATGGTTCCCTGTGATTCTTGTTATGGTTTTAGAACCATACATCTCCGTTCCGAAACGACCAGATTTGTTGGTTCATCCTGTAATGGGGGGAAAGCCATCCTTGCCATAATAGGACACATTTGCTGATTTGTAGAATCTTAAGAAACCATTCTGGACCTGGGACCAACGGACCGAACAATGAACATATCGGGTCTACATCAGGAAGTGGGAGAAACTGTTCAAGGAACAACATAATTGTTGATGTTGGCACATGTAACTGGGTCCTGAACTTTCTATCGCAACGGCAGCAGACAGTCAGGGTGGGCAGTAGGACATCAAAAACTATAGCCGTGAGCACTGGTTCGCCCCAAGGCTGTGTCCTAAGCCCCATGCTGTTTAGTCTGCTTACACACGACTGTACTGCTAGACTCAACAACAACTTCATCAACAGGTTCGATGATGACACAACAGTTGTGGGTCTCATCAGTGACAATGATGAGTCGGCGTACAGGATGGAGGTGGAGCTGCTCACAGGATGGTGCAAATCCCACAACCTCATTCTCAACGTGGGAAAAACTAAGGAGATGGTGGTTGACTTCAGGAGGGTGGGAAAACGACACTATACACCTCTGCACATCGATGGAGCTGATGTGGAAAGGGTCAACAGCGTGAAGTTCCTAGGACTCCACCTGTCAGATGACCTGACGTCCACGACCAACACCACAGCACTGGTCAAGAGAGCCCAGCAGCGACTACACCCTCTCCGAAGTCTACGTAAAGCAGGTTTCCCCACTACACACCTACGAACATTTTATAGGGGGACAATCGAGAGCACATTAACCAACGGCATCACTTCCTTGTTCGGGAGCTGCAAGGCGTACGAACGGCACCAACTAGACAGGATTGTGAAGACCACCAGCAGGATTATTGGTGCTCCACTCCCATTCCTGCTGGACATATACTGGAAGAGATGTATCAGTAGAGCCATCTCCATCATCAATGACCCCTACCACCCATCGCATCACATATTCTCCATCCAGCCATCTGGGAAGAGGTACAGGAGCATTAGCTGCAAAACCAGCAGGATGCTCCTCAGCTTCTTCCCGCAGGCTATAAGACTGATAAACGGACTTTGCCCCCTGCCAAAGTATCGCGCACCAACCACCAACCTGGACACATTGCAGCCACTGTCGTGCCGCTGCCGATCGGAACGCCTGTCGATGTTTAGTAGAGAGAAGAGTGTTTAACTTGTTCATGATATATGTATTTTATTTCTATTTATTTTTACTGCACTCTGAATGGACACTGTTTGAGCAACGTTTTTCCGTTTCCTCTGGGTATGTGAGTACTCAGGAAAATGATAATAAAGATATACTTGATACTTGATACTTGATCACTTACTGTATGACGAACATAACCACTGTGCTGGAATTCCTGGCTAGCCCCACTATGATGAGGTGTTCAGTTATAGTGTCATAAACTGCGCCAGAAGTGCCCTTACAGCATAAATGTGGCAAAGATCAGAGCATGATTCTGTCGGGACCCACCCCTGGTAACTAAACTTATGAGCGATATTTTAATATTAATCCCTAAGGACAAGGTATTCCCATATATGGGATGTGAGTATAGTCCTAACATTACTGAGGAATTGGTCACCAGCAACAGCTTTGTCCCTGCATAGACTAACATATAAAATAGTCATGCGATGGCATTGGGCTCAGCACATAGAGTTCAGTCGTTACATAAACTAAGGCTGGATAGTATCACCACTTCAACGAGTAAAATAACATTTTACATCCCCGAATTAGTTAAACAGAACAGACCGGGAACGTCAGGCCTCTCAATAGAATTCAGTGCATACACAACAGATGATTGTCTATGCATTACGAGATATTAATTCTTATACATAGAGAACATTAAACAGCTCAGAGGCAATGAGATGGCATTACTGATCAGCCACTAACAGGCCCATAATAGGGTATCGGTACAAACAATTTCCAGACGGCTGAAACAGGTTTTAACGGCTGCTGGGGTGGATACTAACATATTCAAATCTCATACCTCTAGGGCTGCAGCTACATCAGCAGCTAAGGAATTGGACTACCTATGCTATGGACCAAATCCTGGGAACAGCAGGATGGTCATAAGAGAAAACTTCTCAACTATATTACAATAAGCCAATTGTTAAACCTGTGACATTAGCAGAATCAATTTTAAGTTCTGTATCATGATTTATCCCATAAGAAAGGAGCTATAATTTTATTAGTTAATAAGTTAATCATGGGTTTTCAATGTCGGATTCATGTTTGAATACGTTAACACAATCCCTCCCTTAGTCAATAAAGGCAGACGTGAGGCATGGACTCGTTTCCACGGCATAAAATCACAGAGCTTTAAAATCTTCACGTAGTCACTCACGTGACTCCGAAGTTACATAGTAAGATTAAACGAGAGTTTACCAGTTTGGAATTTGATCTTTATATTATGATGAGTAACGTTGAGGGATTACGTGCCCTCCGCTCCCACCCTCGATCATAAAGTTCAATAAGTCTCCATTTTCTCAAATCTTACTATGTTCAGTTCATTACGGTTATCTGCGATTTCACACCGCTGCTTTGAAGAAAAACGCATGCGTCCTGGCGGGTTCTTCACGTAATCCCTCAACGTTACTCCTCATAAAATAGAGATCAAACTTCAAACTGGTAAGTTCTCGTTTAATCTTACTATTATAAAATCGAACCTGCCTCCACCCCTTCCACTGGAAGCTCATTCCACACAGCTACCACTCTCTGAGTAAAGAAGTCCCCTCTCAGGTTGTCCCTTAATTCTCAAATCATGTTCTCTTGTTTGAATCTTCCCTACTCTCAATGGGAAAAGCTTATCCACGTCAACTCTGTCCATCCCTCTCATCATTTTAAAGACCTCTATCAAGTCCCCCCCTTAACCTTCTGCGCTCCAGAGAATAAAGACCTAACTTATTCAACCTTTCTCTGTAACTTAGTTGTGAGACCCAGGCAACATTCTCGTAAATCCCCTCTGCATTCTCTCTAGTTAGTTGACATCCTTCCTGTAATTGGGCGACCAAAATTGTACACCATACTCCAGAATTGGTCTCACCAATGCCTTGTACAATTTTAACATTACATCCCAACGTCTATACTCAATGCTCTGATTTATAAAGGTTAGCATAGCAAATGCTTTCTTTACCATCCTATC
This sequence comes from Amblyraja radiata, assembly GCF_010909765.2. Lineage (NCBI taxonomy): Eukaryota > Metazoa > Chordata > Chondrichthyes > Rajiformes > Rajidae > Amblyraja > Amblyraja radiata. Next base: position 106,049 of record NW_022630126.1, on the reverse strand, counting down.
TACATGAGATTCCACTTTCAGGGAACTGTGCACAGTTATTCCCAGATCCCTCTGTTCAACTGCATTCTTCAATTCGCTACCATTTACCATGTACGTCCTATTTTGATTTGTCCTACCAAGATGTAGCACCTCACATTTATCAGCATTAAACTCCATCTGCCATCATTCAGCCCATTCTTCCAAATGGCCTAAATCTCTCTGTAGACTTTGAAAATCTACTTCATTATCCACAACACCACCTATCTTCGTATCATCTGCCTACTTACTAATCCAATTTACCACACCTTCATCCAGATCATTGATGTACATGACAAACAACAGTGGACCCAACACAGATCCCTGTGGCACCCCACAAGTCACCTGCCTCCAACCTGACAAACAGCCATCCACCATTACTCTCTGGCGTCTCCCATTCAGCCACTGTTGAATCCATCTTGCTACTCCTGCATTTATACCCAACAGTTTAACCTTCTTAACCAACCTTCCAAGGTGAACCTTATCAAAGGCCTTACTAAAGTCCATATAGACAACATCCACTGCTTTACCCTCATCAATTTCCCAAGAAACTTCTTCAAAAAATTCAAGAATATTAGTCAAACATGACGTTCCAGGCACAAATCCATGTTGACTGTTCCTAATCAGTCCCTGTTTATCCAGATGCGTATATATATTATCTCTAAGTATCTTTTCCATTAATTGCCCACCACTGAAGTCAAACTAACAGGTCTATAATTGCTAGGTTTACTCTTATAATTTATATAATTTCTATAATTGCTAGGTTTAATCCGGAAGTGGCGGCGCTGCCCTGGCAGCAGCGGCTCACCTGCAGTCCGTCTGTTTCTACATTTTTTAATGTGTTTTTTTCGTTTTGTTTAGTTGAGTTTTTGGTTTTTAGGTTGTGTTTATGTGGGGGGGGGTTGAAACAGGGCTTGCTGTCTCTCCCTGCGGGGGAATGCGACTTCTTTGTTGTATTTCCCTTCTCTGCCTCCGTCTGCGCTGAGGCCTAATGGCGGAGCTGGCGACCTCGAGGCTCCGGAGGCAGAGCCCGTCAGGACTCGCTCTGGGCTCACTCCCGTGAGGGCGGCCCGGCTCGGGGCTGGAACGGTGCTCCCGTGAGGGGCTGTGACTTTCCCGTGAGGGCGGTCAAGCCCGAGGGGGGAACGGCGCTCCCGTCGGGGCGGCCTGGCGCGGGGCTGAGACTCTCTCGTCGGTCCGGCCCAGCTCCAGGGGGGATGGGCGCTCCCGTCGGGGCAGCCTGGCGCGGGGCTGAGACTCTCCCGTCGGTCCGGCCCAGCTCAAGGGGGGAACGGTGCTCCCGTCGGGGCGGCCTGGTGCGGGGCTGAGACTCTCTCGTCGGTCCGGCCCAGCTCCAGGGGGGAACGGCGCTCCCGTCGGCCTGGCCCAGCTCCAGTGGGGAACGGCGCTCCCGTCGGGGCGGCCTGGCGCGGGGCTGAGACTCTCCCGTCGGGGCGGCCCAGCTCAAGGGGGGAACGGCGCTCCCGTCGGGGCAGCCTGGCGCGGGGCTGAGACTCTCTCGTCGGTCCGGCCCAGCTCCAGTGGGGAACGGCGCTCCCGTCGGGGCGGCCCAGCTCAAGGGGGGGACGGCGCTCCCGTCGGGGCAGCCTGGCGCGGGGCTGAGACTCTCTCGTCGGTCCGGCCCAGCTCCAGTGGGGAACGGCGCTCCCGTCGGGGCGGCCCAGCTCATGGGGGGAACGGCGCTCCCGTCGGGGCGGCCTGGCGCGGGGCTGAGACTCTCCCGTCGGAGCCGCCCAGCCTGAGGGAGGAACGGCATTCACGTGAGGACGATCCGCCTCGGGGCTGGAACTGTGCTCCGGTTCGTTGGCGTTTCTGGCAGCGGTGACCTGAGTCCGGGGTTCGGCCGCGGGCCAGCGGCTGCGTCCGCTGAACTGGAGGGCGGCAGCTTCGACCACCCCGGGCCGCGGTGTTTAAGCCGCGGGACTGATTGAACCATCGCCCGGTGGGGGATCGCCTCAGCGCAGAGGGAGAGGAGGAGTGAACAGACTGCAGCCCTAAGACTTTTGCGTCCATCACAGTGAGGAGGTGCTTGGTGGACTCACTGTGGTGGATGTTAATATGTGTTTACTGTTGTTTATTATTCTGTTGTTGTATGTATGACTGCAGGCATGAAATTTCGTTCAGACCGAAAGGCCTGATTGACAATAAAGGTAATCTAATCTAATCTAATCTAGAACACTTTTTAAACAATGGAACAACAAGCGCAGTACGCCAATCCTCGGGCACTATTCCCGTTTCTAATGATATTTGAAATATTTCTGTCATAGCCCCTGCTATTTCTACACTAACTACCCTCAATGTCCCAGGGAATATCCTGTCAGGACCTGGAGACTTATCCACTTTTATATTTTTCAAAAGTGTCAGTAGGTTTGTACGTTCGTACGTTCTCCCCGTGAGTTTTCTCAGAGATCTTCGGTTTCCTCCCACACTCCAAAGTCGGGCAGATTATTGGGTAAATTGGCTTGGTAGAAGTTTAAATTGTCCCTCGTGTGTGTATGGGTAGTGTTACTGTGCGGAAAAACGTCTGTGGGCACAGACTCGCTGGGCTGAAGGGACTGTATTGCACGCTGTATTATCTCCAATCTGAACAAATCTAAGAGTTTTTAACTTCATCTCGGTACACATGACGATAAACTAAACTCAACGTGCCAAGGCACAGGAGCATGGAGAAACCACGTGCAGAAGCGGCAGAGGTGACCAGTTCCCTGAAGGTGTAATCTCATGTAGATAGGGTGGTAAAGAAGGTTATTGATGTGCTGGCCTTTATAAATCAGAGCATTGAGTATAGAAGTTGGGATGTAATGTAAACATTGTACAAGGCATTGGTGAGACCAATTCTGGAGTATGGTGTACAATTTTGGTCGTCTAATTATAGGAAATATGTCAATAAAATAGAGAGGGTACAGAGGAGATTTACAAGAATGTTGCCTGGGTTTCAGCAACTAAGTTACAGAGAAAGTTCGAACGTTAGGTTTTTATTCTTTGGAGTGCAGAAGGTTAAGGGAGGGGGGTTGATAGAGGTATTTAAAATGATGAGAGTGATAGACAGAGTTGACGTGGACAAGCTTTTCCCATTGAGAGTAGGGAAGATTCAAACAAGAGGACATGACCTGAGAATTAAGGGACAGACGTTTAGGGGTTGCATGAGGGCGAACCTCTTTACGCAGAGAGTGGTAGCTGTGTGGAATGAGCTTCCAGAGGAAGTTGTGGAGGCAGGTTCGATTTTATCATTTAAAAATAAATTGGATAGGTATATGGACGGGAAGGGAATGGAGGGTTATGGTCTGAGTGCAGGTAGATGGGACTAGGGGAAAATAAGTGTTCGGCACGGAATAGAAGGGCCGAGTTGGCCTGTTTCCGTGCTGTCATTGTTATATGGTTATACTAGACTAAGTGGGACCCGTTGGGTCCTAAGTTCACACGGGACGGCTGGTCCCCCAACGAAATATTCCACCTCCCCACCAATTCCAATATTGGTGGCCAGTGGGGGGGCTTTCTGGAGTGCTGGTATGGGTTTTTGAGGTGGCAGCTCAGTCCCTCAAGCCTGAGCTGCTGGCAGCTCACTCATGGCTGGTGGGCTGGCAGTTGACTCATGACTTTTCCTTGAATTTCCATTTCAAGCAGGGTCCAAGGCCACCAAATTCAAATCCATGTTCCTACCATTTCAACCAGAGTCCAAGGCCACCAAATTCAAATGCAGCTTCATACCATTTCATGTAGGGTGAAACCACCATTTAACCACACAAAACACCAAACTAGCTGTTCAGTTGACATTCAGTGTGTTCAGTTGATTCACAGCACAGAGTCTTGACCTCACACTCTCCCATCATGCAGAGGCTGAGCCACACCCACACTTCCAGATTTTATAAACCTTCCCCCCGGAAAAGGTTTGGCTTTCAGGACGTGATTGACATGACAGAGATTCTCAACATTTTTTAAACACCAATAACACTTTTATTTTTAATTGATGGGAAGAATTCCCTGCACATGCTCAGCGGAGGGGAGACTAAGTAAGATGGCCACAAATCACAGCCGTAAGTGGTAGCGTTTTATCTAAAATCGATATACAGTGCAAACAGAAAGTAAGTGCATTTGCAGTCGTACCTTTTAACTTCAAGCAAAATCACCCAAGGCGCCATTTGCAGAAAGTAGTGCCTATTTAAGAGGGAGTTAGATGTGGCCCTTGTGGCTAAGGGGATCAGAGGGTATGGAGAGAAGGCCGGTATTGAATGGCGGTGCAGGCTCGAAGGGCCGAATGGCCTACTCCTGCACCTAATTTCTATGTTTCTATGTTTCTATGTTTCAATTTCAAGCCACCATTTGCAGTAAGTAGTGCCTTTCAACTTCAAGCCAAAGCACCTAAGCCAACACTTGCAGTAAGTAACGCATTTCAACTTGAAGCCAAAGCACCCAAGCCACCATTTGCATAAGTAATGCCATTCAACTTCAAGCCCAAGCACCCAAGCTACCATTTGCAGTAAGTAGTGCCTTTCAACTTCATGTCACTATTTGCCGTAAGTAGTGCCTTTCAACTAAAAGCCAAAGCACCCAAGCCACCATATGCAGTAAGTAGTGCCTTTCAACTTCAAACCAAAACACCCAAGCCACCATTTGCAGTAAGTTGTGCCTTTCAACTACAAGCCAAATCACACAAGCCACCATTTGCAGTAAGTAGTGCCTTTCAACTTCTTGACAAAATTTGCTGTAAGTGGTGTCTTTCAACTTCAAGCCAAAGCAACCAAGCCAACATTTGCAGTAAGTAACGCCTTTCAACTTCATGCCAAATCACACAAGCCACTATTTGCAGTAAGTAGTACCTATCATCTTCAAGCCATATCACCCAAGCCACCATTTGCAGTAAGTAGTGCCTTTCAACTTAATGCCATCATTGCAGTAAATAGTGCCTTTCAACTTAATGCCATCATTTGCAGTAAATAGTGCATTTCAACTTCAAGCCAAAGCACCCAAACCACCAATAGCAGTAATAGTGACTTTCAACTTCAAGCCAAAGCACCCACGCCATCATTTGCAGTAAGTTGTGCCTTTTAACTTCTTGCCAAAGCACCCAAGCCACCATTGTCAGTAAGTAGCGTCTTTCAACTTCATGCCACCATTTACAGTAAGTAGTGCCTTTCAACTAAAAGCCAAAGCACCCACGCCACCATTAGCAGTAAGTAGCGACTTTCAACTTCAAGCCAAAGCACTCAAGCCACCATTTGCCGTAAGAAGTGCCTTTCAACTTCAAGCCAAAACACTCAAGCCACCATTTGCAGTAAGTAGTGCCTTTCAACTTCAAGCCAAAGCACACAAGCCACTATTTGCAGTAAGTAGTTCCTATCATCTTCAAGCCGTGTCACCCAAGCCACCATTTAGAGTAAGTAGTGCCTTTCAACGTCAAGCCAAAGCACCCAAGCCGCAATTTGCAGTAAGTTGTGCCTTTTAGTTTAAATATTTTTATTTGAATTTTGAATTTAACAGCAATTTGCATACATACAATGATAACAGACAGTGATAATCAGGACATAATTGTACAACAGTATGTAAACGACCCTCAAAACCCTTACCCTTACCCTTACCCACCCTCACCACCCGGGAACAAACAACACTCACATACGTACACATCCACACAAATAAGATTTAAAAAAAATAAAAATTAAAAATAAAAATAAAAAAAAAATAAGAAAAAAATGTTTTAAATTTTTTTTTTTAATTAAAAAATTAAAAATAGGTTTTTTTTTTTAAATTGTGGGGAGGGAGGGGGGGGAAGGGGTTGAGGGGATAGCAGCTGCAATAAGACAGAGCTGTGATAGAAGACACTCAGACCTCTTCCGAGTCCGGAAACAAGTTAAGAGAGTTAACAAGTTCCAGGAAAGGGTTCCATGTATCCAGGAATGTCTTGGTAGAGCCTTTGAGAGAGAACCTAAGTTTTTCAAGCTTTAAGTTGTAGAGCACCTCCTTGATCCAGCGGGCGTGTGTCGGGGGACAGGTAAGTCTCCAGTTAAGCAAGATCAGTCTCCGCGCTAACAGGGTTGTAAAAGCCAGGACCCGCTTCAACGCAACAGAGAGGTTGGTGTTGGGGGGAATACCAAAAATAGCTGACAGTGGGTTTGGAGGAATAGTCTGGCCATAGGCTCTGCTTAGCACGTCGAAAGTACTCCTCCAAAAGGTTGCTAGCTTAGGGCAAGACCAAAACATATGACTATGGTTGGCAGGGGATTGATTGCATCTGTTGCAGGTGTCTTTAACAGCGGGGTATATTCTAGATAATCTTGCGTTTGTGTAGTGGACTTTGTGAAGGACTTTGCATTGGATTAGGCCATGACGGGCACATAGGGAGGAAGAATGGATCAAATCCAAGGCAGAATCCCATTGCTGGTCTGTTAGTTTCGTATTCAGCTCGCCCTGCCACGCAGCTTTTAATGAGGTATAAGGTTTCAATATAACCGACCCTAACAAGTTATACAAAACAGAGATGCATTTCTTCCGGTTGGGGTCTAGATCTAGGATGGAATCGGTCAGGGTTTCAGGAGGACGATTTGGGAAATGGGGGAATATCTTCTTCACAAAATTCCTAAACTGGAAAAAACGAAAAAGGTGGGAGTTTGGGAGGCTGTAGTTGTACGAGAGCTCCGCCAAGGACGAGAAAATGCCAACCTTGTATAGGTTTTTGATACTACTGATGCCATTACTATGCCAGGTTTTGAATGCGGAGTCTGTACTTGAAGGTTTAAAGATGTGATTTTTAAGCAGTGGGGTCAAGATGGAAGGGCCTTGTAAACCAAAGTTTTTCCTAAATTGACTCCATATCTTGAGCGAGTGGGACGCAATTGGGCCTGCACCCGCAGATGTTATAGGAAGGGGGAGTTGAGAGCATAGGACAGACCGCAACAGGAGATGTGAACTCGCCTTCTCCATGTGTACCCAGGTCGGTAGGTGGTCGCAATCATCATTCATCCAGTACAGGATTTTTTTGCAAGTTAGCAGCCCAATAGTATCGCCTAAAGTCAGGCAGTGCCAAACCGCCGTCACTCTTAGGAGACTGTAGTAGCGTCTTTCGGATTCTGGCCGGTTTGCTACCCCATAAAAATTTAGATATTCTCCTTTCTAATTTATCAAAATAAGATTTAGTGATAAATATAGGAACATGCTGGAAAAGGTACAGGAATTTGGGTAGGACGACCATCTTGACCAGATTTATCCGGGCCGCGAGGGATAACGGTAAAACTGACCAGCTGTCAAAGTCTCTTTCAGCTTTCTCAACCAGAGGCAGGAAGTTTGTGCGGAACATATCAAATATAGGTATTGTGATAAAAACGCCGAGGTAGCGAAACCCGTCCTCCGCCCATTTGAATGAGGTTAAAGAGCGAGGGAGCTGCTTAGCCAATGAGTTAATCGGTAATAGTTCACTTTTTTGGTAGTTAAGTTTATAACCAGAGTACACACCAAACCGTTCTAAAATATTCATAATCACACGGAGAGAGCTGACTGGATTCGAGATGTACAGGAGCAGGTCATCCGCATACAATGAGACTTTATGAATTGTGTCGAATCGTGTAATACCTTTAAAGCCCTTCTCTGAGCGTAACCAGACCGCCAAGGGTTCTATCACGACAGCAAACAGGAGTGGTGATAACGGGCAACCCTGTCTGGTACCTCTCCGAAGGGGGAAGTGGGGCGACAGTGTGTCGTTTGTTTGTACTGAGGCCACCGGGGACGAGTATAATAGACTGACCCAATGAATGAAACTGTTACCGAGGCCAAACCTGTCCATCGCCTCATATAGGTACCTCCACGCGACCCTGTCGAAAGCTTTTTCGGCGTCGAGGGAGACCACTATCTCCAGGGTCTCACTACTTGGTGAATGGATGATGTTAAGGAGACGCCTAGTATTGTGGGAGGACTGTCGGCCTGGCATAAACCATGTTTGATTTAATGAGATAATAAAGGGCATCACTTGTTGAAGACGGAGCGCAAGGGCTTTAGAGAGGATTTTGAGGTCCACATTCAAGAGTGAAATTGTAGCAATGTTACAAAATTTTGAGATTTAAAAAATCAAGTCTGTAATTTATCCCATCAGATAAAGCATAAAAATAAGTTTAATTTGACGCCTAATTCACTTTCATATCTCATGTATTTAAAAAGTTATGGCCATTTTCATACTCGGAAATTAGCATCTTGTTCCCTATTGATTTTCTATGGACGTAACAAAAAAGCTGTGATCGTGGACAGTCAAAAGCCCATAACTTTCTTAAAAATTAAGAGAACTGAATGAAATTTTCAGTTATCATAGATTGAACCATTCTGAAACAAATATAAAATAATCTTACTTGGATGACCTGAAATTAAAGCATATAATTAGTTAGTTACCCAAGTGTAGCTAATTTCAAACTTCAATTACTAGATCTAAACATCTATCCATTTCTTAATAAATGATTAACATTTTTAAATAGCCTAAGTGTGCAAATAATATTCATAAATAATTCACAATAAAACATGATTTTTAAATCTCATTTACATTAATTTATAGGCCAAATGGAAGGAATTTAGTGTTCAGTTGCTGTAAATTAAAGTCCATTTTAAATCAGCTTTCTAGTGGGATCCCGTGAACGCGCTGGTTTAGAACGTTCACATTGCGGTAGTTTTGTGCCCTCAAATGCCCAGAAAAACACTGCGGGATATAATGGGGCCAAAATGAGCTACTCGCAATATTAAACTTTGTATAAAGGGATCTTAAGAAGCCCTTTTTAATGTAAAAATAAGCTACATACCTTCTATGGTTTGCTCTATGAGACCCTGACGGCTGTCGGTGGTCGCGGGTTTATAGATTGATTTTTAAACTACTATAACTATTATACGAGGCCTTTAAAACTAAGAATAGCTTTTGTGAAGGGGTCTTCCAGCGATTTTTCGTTAATAATTAACAAGGCTGAACATCTTCGATTTGAACAGCCTAGAGAAAATCGCGTTTTAAACCCGCCCCCCTCTAAACGGCGCCAAAATCGCGCACACCCGCAGCGACAGATTTTCAGGTACGCTTCAGGTAGGCTTTGCAACATACCTAGAAATTGGTCTATAGCTACTACAAAGCAGGGGATCTTTCTCCTTTTTAGGAATTAGGGAGATAGTAGCCAACGACAAGGTGGGCGGTAGGCGACGATGTAGAAACGCCTCATTGTACATATATCTCAGGACTGGTGCGAGGAGAGCAGAGAAAGCTTTGTAATATTCTACAGTGAAGCCGTCAGGGCCGGGCGACTTTCCGCTTTGCAGCGATGTGATGGCTGCTTGGACCTCAGCAACAGTTATGGGACCACCCAAGTCTCTCGTGGCTTCATCGTCAATTCGGGGAAACGTCATACTACTGAGCATGTCACCTGCAGTGGGAGGACAATCGGAAGCATATAGTTCAGCGTAGAATTTAGCAAATGCTTCATTAATTCTAAGAGGATCAGTATGAATCTCCCCTAAGCTGGATCTAATGGCTGGAATTAGCCGTGAAGTCGCCTCGGTTCTGGCCTGATGGGCCAGGAGCTTCCCAGCTTTATCCCCAGATTCAAAATAAGTGTTGCCTAGATTTAAGCAGTCGTAACTTGGCTTTATTAGTAGACGTGAGGTCAAAGTCTGTTTGTAACCCAAGGCGTTCTTTATAAAGATTAGGGTCTGGGTCAGATGCATATTTATCATCAATGTCCTTTATTTTTCGTAACAGGTCTGCCGTTTGGGACGTCTCGGCTGTTTTCAGGTTGGAGACTAAAGAGATAAGTTGGCCCCTAATATAAGACTTTTGAAGCTTCCCAGAGTATACCTCTTTCTATGTCGGCGAATCATTCAGCTCAAAATATAAAGTGATTTGGGAGTTCAAGAATTGCATGTAGTGAGCCTCTGCTAATAATGAGGAGTTGAACCTCCACTGTTTAAAGGGGTTAGTTTGTTTACGAAAGTGGAGATCGAGGGAGGTCGCAGCGTGATCTGATATTACGATACTGTGATACTCGCTGGATTTGATTTTGGAGAGCAGTCTGTTATCTAAGGGGAAGAAGTCTATACGGGTATAGGTGCGGTGCACGTGGGAAAAATGAAAATAATTTAGTCGTGGGGAATGTATATCTCCATGGGTCTGTGAGCCCAAGTTGTTTGGTAAAAGCATGCAGAGTCCTACCTGATTTAGTTAAAGTGGTGGCTTTGTTCGAAGATCTGTCCAGTATAGTGTCTTGGACAAGATTAAAATCTCCACCCACAATGATGTGGTGATTTTCAATGTTTGGGAGAGATGTAAAAAATTTGGTTACAAATGAGCTGTCATCCCAGTTGGGACCGTAAATACTGGCCAATATGACAGGTGTGTCTTGCAGTTTGCCAGAGACCATGACAAAGCGGCCAGCAGGGTCTTCCACCGTTGTCTGTGGTTCGAACATAACGTTTTTACGAATCAGGATAGCAGTACCCCTAGCCCTATCATTAAATTTTGAATGAAATAAGTGGCTAATCCAGCCTCTCTTAAGCCGTGTTACCTCTCTGTTGCGAAGGTGTGTCTCTTGAATAAAACATATATCGCCCTTAAGGTATTGCAAGTGGGCCAAGATCTTATCAGTCTTAGTAGGACCCCCCACTCCCCTCACGTTCCACGAGCCAAATCTAAGAGTGCCGTTTGTGTTGGCCATATTTAGCTATATCCAAACGAGTGGGCAGAGCGCTGTAATACTGCAGATTGAAATGGAAGAGCTCATCGAAGCCAGCTGCTGATAGTGGGGTGTGGGTGGTAAAAGGGGAAAAGAAAAAAAACAAAACAAAAAAAATACATACATACATACGTATACACACAACAAACGGTCGTGACACATATCACTTAACCATCTTTCAAACCTGAGTCCCCGGACCTGAGGTCCCCAATGTCCCAACCGAACCTTGAGTGCCCATTGCACCAAGGTACGTTGTCCTCGCATCCGCATGGAGTAGTCCGATCTTAACTCCCAATATTTCCACATCCCAAAGCAGCAAAGTCGCTCAATATCAGTAAAGTAACATAAAATGAAATAACTATAATAATGATAACAATGATATTAATACTTTGAGAAATGGACAATAGAAAATAGAAATAGAAATAGAAATAAAGTGAAGTAAACCTAAATGAATAGATACAAAGTTAAAATAATAGTCTTGGTAGTTGTACTACCAATGACATTGCTAACACTAATGGTAATAATAGTAATAATACAACAAGACAAATTAACCAAATTAACAAAATGGTGATACTAAATAAGTAAGCCAACGTATAAGTGAAACAGGAATAGCTTCCTTTGGTATTACATAGTATAACTTAAAGTTGGTAAGGTATAAAGAAAGAGTTAGCATTAGAGAGATTAACAAGTTGCAAACTGGGCTCTTATTTAAGGCGCAGGGCAGAAGAACATCAATTAAGTTTTGTTAAACAAAAACGCTGTAAGAGCTAATTGGTGTAACGCAGCCTTGACTATAATGAGTTCTTATCAGCCCCAGACAGTCCGCTATGAAGACTTGTGTAAACAAACCATTCAAATGCTGGCCAACTGCTAAAAGCAAGAAGGCAGAGATCAAATCACGAACCACAATGTGGGTCCCTTTAGCCCTATTTTATAGCATGTACAGGGGAAGAGCCTTTCAAGTATGATTACACATAAACATTCAAAGGAAAAGTTGGTAAGACATAGTCATGAACGTGGTGATTTCTTACCGGCCTCATACGTTTCAAGACCGGGGTCTGGTATAACAGCAAGGCCGAGCGCTAGCAGTGGCTAATTGCTAAGGGCAGTCAAGCTAAAGTTAGCCCATAATGTAACCCATAGTGTAACCGTAGATTAACCGGACCCCTGTGCCACTCGGATACAGACGTACCGAGCGAAGTCAGTCATCTGTGGGTCCCGGCCTGCGTCGACGGTGAGATGAGATGAAATCCTGAGCGTCCTCGGGAGACGTTAGCCGTCACCTCTTTCCCTCCCCGGCCATGATGGACAGCTTGGCCGGATAATGAAGGGGGGGTTTGAGGCCCAGGCTATACAGTTTCTTCATAACGTCTCGGTATGCGGAGCATTCTTCAACTATCTCGGGACTGTAGTCTTCAAAAATGTGGATCGGAATATCCTTGTACTTCAGCTTACCCCTCTGCCTCCGAGCCTCACGCACCACCAACCCGCGGGTCTGGAATCTATGGAAGCAGATCACAACTGCTCTGGGTTTCCCACCAGGGCTTGGTTTGGCTGCTAGCGTGCGGTGGGCTCGGTCTAGCTCCGGGGCTGTTTCCAGTACGTGTTCGCCAAGTGTCTCGAGCAGGAGTTGAGAGAAAAAAGCTGTTGATTGGGGGCCTTCGATGTTCTCGGGGAGGCCGACTATCCTTATGTTATTTCGGCGATTCCTGCCTTCCAGGTCGATAAGCTTAGACTTTAGCTTGGTGTTCTCTTCGGTCACCGTAGTTAGCATTGTCTCCATAGCTCGTATGTCTTGGCTGGTGGTATCGGCAAATGTCTCTAATGACGAAAGACGCTGTTGTTGATCTAGAATAGTGGTCTGGATATTGTCCAGCTTCGTTTCCAGCTTGGTGAACGCTGCGTTGAATTCTGCCAGTAGCGATGCCTTGTGCTCTGTTAACAAGGTTGCTAGTGTAGCCATGATTGTGCTGGTCGTCGAGTCTTCAATATTTTGCTCCTCTTTCTTTCTTCTGCCTGCCATCTTTACGATGTGGAGGAGTGCTGTCGATGGTGTTAAATATTGATGGTAGTTTTAAAACTTAGGCTGAGCTGTAATAACAGTTGAAGGTTAACAGATTGGGAGCTTGGAAAAAGTGCGACTACTCCAGCTTGTTGCTCCGCCTCCTCTGTAAGTTGTGCCTTTTAACTTCTTCCCAAAGCACCCAAGCCACCATTGTCAATAAGTAGCGTCTTTCAACTTCATGCCACCATTTGCAGTAAGTAGTGCCTTTCAACTAAAAGCCGAAGCACCCAAGCCACCATTTGCAGTAAGTAATGCCTTTTAACTTCAAGCCAAAGCACCCAAGCCTCCATTTGCTTTAAGTAGTGCATTTCAACTTCAAGCCAAAGCACCCAAGCCACCATTTGCAGTAAGTTGTGCCTTTCAACTTCAAACCAAAGCACCCAAGCCACCATTTGTAGTAAGTAGTGCCTTTCAACTTCAAGCAAAGCACTCACGTCACCATTTGCAGTAAGTAGTGCCTTTCAACCTCGTCAAAGCACCCAAGCCACCATTTGCAGTAAGTAGTGCCGTTTAACTTCAAGCCAAAGGAGCCAAGCCAACATTTGCAGTAAGTAGTGCCTTTCAACTTAGGGCCGAAGCACCCAAGCCACCATTAGCAGTAAGTAGTGCCTTTCAACTTCATGCCCCATTAGCAATAAGTAGTGACTTTCAACTTCAAGCCAAAGCTCCTAACCCACCATTAGCAGTAAGTAGTGACTTTCAACTTCAAGCCAAAGCATCCAAGCCACCCTTTGCAGTAAGTAGTGCCTTTCAACTTCATGCCACAATTTGCTGTAAGTAGTGCCTACCATCTTCAAGCCATATCACCCAAGCCACCATTTGCAGTAAGTTGTGCCTTTCAACTTCAAGCCAAAGCTCCCAAGCCACCATTAAGCAGTAAGTAGTGACTTTCAACTTCAAGCCAAAGCACTCAAGCCACCATTTGCAGTAAGAAGTGCCTTTCAACTTCAAGCCAAAACACCCAAGCCACCAATCGCAGTAAATAGTGCCTTTCAACGTCAAGCCAAAGCACCCAAGCCGCAATTTGTAGAAAGTAGTGCCGTTCAACTTCAAGCCAAAGTAGACAAGCCACCATTTGCAGTAAGTAGTGCCTTTCAACTTAAAACCGAAGCACCCAAGCCACCATTTGCAGTAAGTAGTGCCTTTCAACTTCATGTCACCATTTGCCGTTAGTAGTGCCTTTAAACTGCAAGCAATGCACCCACGCTATAATTTGCAGTAAGTTGTGTCTTTTAACTTCTTGCCAAAGCACCCAAGCCACCATTGTCAATAAGTAGCGTCTTTCAACTTCATGCCACCATTTGCAGTAAGTAGTTTCTTTCAACTAATAGCCAAAGCACCCAAGCCACCATTTGCAGTAAGTAATGCCGTTCAACTTCAAGCCAAAGCACCCAAGCCTCCATTTGCTTTAAGTAGTGCATTTCACCTTCCAGTCAAAGCACCCAAGCCACCATTTGCAGTAAGTTGTGCCTATCAACTTCAAGCCACAACACCCAAGCCACCATTTGCAGTAAGTAGTGCCTTTCAACTTAAAACCAAAGCACCCAAGCCACCATTTGCAGTAAGTAGTGCCTTTCAACCTCAAGTCAAAGCATCCAAGCCACCATCTGCAGTAAGTAGTGCCGTTCAACTTCAAGCCAAAGCAGCCAACTGCAGTTTCAAGGCGTTTGGGAAATTGCCTGATTGAAGATAGCTGTTAACTATTTGCAGTATGTCTATTGCTAGGCAGTCAAAAACATTCTTAAAGAAGTTGGTAGGTAAAGCATCAAGGCAGCAGGTGGATGGCCTTAGTTGTGTCACTGTTTCCACAAGAGTTTTAGAGTCTATGACATTAAAGTATGTCATCATTGCCACGTTACCTTTGCCTAAACAGCGTGGTGATCCAACATTTTTGTTTGAAGCGGTGATATTGATGGCACGTCTGATGCCTTCAATTTTATCTGTATAAAATAATGCAAACTCATTTAAAGGAAGTAGTGCCTTTCAATTTCAAGCCAAAGCAGCCAAGCCACTATTTATAGGACGTAGTGCCTTTCAACTTCAAGCCAAAGCACCCAAACAACCATTTGCAGCCATTGACTTTTTACTTCAAACAAACCATATTTTCATTTTCAAACCACATTAATGGTACCCACAGTGGTGTAGACATTTGTTCAGTGTTATTCAGAGCTCATAGAGACGTGACCCTTTGCTTCATCCACCTTGCAGAGACTGAGTGAGGCTCACCAATTCCTGGTTTTATATTCCCTCCCCCTCCCTCAAGCAGGTGCAGAAGAGAGAATGGTGTTTTTTTTAAACTTCAAGCCAATGCACCCAAGCCACCATTTGCAGTAATTAGTGCCTTTCAACTTCAAGCCAAAGCACCCAAGCCACCATTTGCCGTAGTGACTTTCAACTTCTAGCCAAAGCACGCAAGCCACCATTGGCAGTAAGAAGTGCCTTTCAACGTCAAGCCAAATCTACCCGCCACCATTTGCAGTAAGTGGTGCCTTTCAACTTCAAGCCAAAGCACCCAAACAACCATTTGCAGTAAGTAATGCCTTTCAACTTCAAGCCAATGCTCCCAAGCCACCATTTACTGTAAGTAGTGCCTTTCAATATCACGTCAAAGCACACAAGCCAACATTTATAGTAAGTAGTGCCTATCAACATCAAGCCAAAGCACACAAACAACCATTTGCAGGCAGTGCCTTTTTCCTTCAAACAAACCGTATTTTCATTTTCAAACCACATTAATGGTACTGACAGTTGTGTAGACATTTGTTCAGTGTTATTCCGAGCTCATAGAGACGTGACTCTTGGCTTCATCCACCTTGCACAGATTGAGTGAGGCACATCACTTCCTGGTTTTATATTCCCTCCTCCTCCCCCCAGCCGGTGCAGCAGAGAGAATGGTGATAATGATTAAACTTCAAGCCAAAGCTCCCAAGCCATCATTTGGAGTAAGTAGTGCCTTTCAACTTTAAACCAAAGCTGGGGCAGCAGAGAGACTGGTGTTTTTATTTTAAAACGTTAATTTCTCTTTGATTTGTCATCGATGGGAAAAATCCTCCGCACCCTTAGGGCGGGGGGGGGGGGGGCTCTGAGCAAGGTGGTCACAGATGACGGCCGTGGGTGGCGGTGTTCTGTCGGAAATCGCAGCACAGTGGGCCTAAATCGGTCAAGATCAGAGATTTAGTAATATAGGCGAGGTGGGAATTGAACCTGGGTTTCTGGGGCTCTGAGTGTCAGCTTTATTCAACGTCGCTCCCAGCGCAGGCCGGGAACACAATCCCCAAATCCACCATCTTCCATCCGATCGAGCCGAAACTCTCCCACTTGATCCGCTGTTTGTCATCTCACTTGATCCGCCAGTTCTTCTGTTCTCCAAAAGGGGGCGGTGAGAGGGTTATGTGACCAGATGTCAGATTGGCATTGTGATCAGTTTATTGTCACAAACACACTGGGGGTGAAGTGAAATTCATCACCAGCAGTCATAGAAACATAGAAACATAGACAATATGTGCAGGAGTAGAGGCCATTCGGCCCTTCGAGCCTGTACCGCCATTCAATATGATCACGGCTGATCATCCAACTCAGTATCCTGTACCTGCCTTCTCTCCATACCCCCTGATCCCTTTCGCCACAAGGGCCACATCTAACTCCCTCTTAAATATAGCCAATGAACTGAATTACAGTCATTCACCACTCTCTGTGTGAAAAATGTTCCTAAAAGATTTCCCTCTTATCCTTAAACTGTGACCCCTAGGTCTGGACTTCCCCAACATCGGGAACAATCTTCCTGCATCTAGCCTGTCCAACCCCTTAAGAATGTTGTAAGTTTCTGTAAGTCCCCCCCCCCTCAATCTTCTAAATTCTAGCGAGTACAAGCCGAGTCTATCCAGTATTTCTTCATATGAAAGTCCTGACATCCCAGTGAATCAGTCTGGTAAACCTTCTCTGTACTCCCTCTATGGCAAGAATATATTTCCTCAGATTAGGAGACCAAAACTGTACGCAATACTCCAGGTGTGGTCTCACCAAGACCCTGTACAACTGCAGTAGAACCTCCCTGCTCCTATACTCCAATACCTTTGCTCCGAATGCTAACATACCATTCGCTTTCTTCATTGCCTGCTGCACCTGCATGCCTACTTTCAATGACTATTGCACCATGACACCCAGGTCTCGTTGCATCCCCCCTTTTCCTAATAGGCCACCATTCAGATAATTGTCTAATTTCCTGTTTTTGCCACCAAAGTGGATAAACACACATTTATTCACATTATACTGCATCCGCCATGCATTTTCCCACTCACCCAGCCTATCTAAGTCACCTTGCAGCCTCCTAGCATCCTCCTCGCTGCTAACACTGCCCCCCAGCTTCGTGTCATCCGCAAACTTGGAGATGTTGCATTCAATTCCCTCGTCTACATCATGAATATACATGGTAAATAGCTGAGGTCCCAGCACTGAGCCTTGTGGTACCCCACTAGTCACTGCCTGCCATTGTGAAAAGGTCCCGTTTACTCCTACTCTTTGCTTCCTGTCTGCCAGCCAGTTCTCTATCCACATAAATACTGAACCCCCAATACCGTGTGCTTTAAGTTTGGATACTAATCTCTTATGTGGGACCTTGTCGAAAGCCTTCTGGAAGTCAAATCTCGCTGAGTTACTCCAGCATTTTGTGTCGATCTTTTGTTTAAAGCCGCACCTGCAGTTTCTTCCCACACAGACATGTACTGAACTGCGTTGTAAAATCAGTCGGATTAACAGTGGGCTGGGCGGGCAGGATTCTGGTAACTGTTCACGATGATAAGATGTTGTATGTGTGAGCAGAGAGGGGAGGGAGAGGGTAGAGAGGAGGTGGGAGGGAAGGGGAGGAGTGGGTAGAGAGGATGAGGGAGGGGGAGAGGAGGAGAGAGGGGGAGAGAGGGGGAGGGCGGCGGGGGAGAGGAGGAGGGAGGGGGAGAGTGGAGGAGGGAGGGGGAGAGAGGAGGAGGGAGGGGGAGAGAGGGAGGGAGGGGGAGAGAGGAGGATGGAGGGGGAGAGAGGAGGGGGAGAGGGGAGGAGGGAGGGAGAGAGAGGAGGCGGGAGGGGGAGAGAGGAGGAGGGAGGGAGAGAGAGGAGGAGGGAGAGAGAGGAGGAGGGAGGGGGAGGGAGTGGGAGGGAGTGGGAGAGAGGAGGAGGGAGGAAGAGAGAGGAGGAGGGAGGTGGTGGGGGAGGGAGGAGGAGGGAGTTGAAGGGAGAGGAGGAGGGAGGGGAGAGAGGAGTTGGGAAGGGGAGAGAGGAGGTGGGAGGGGGAGAGGGAGAGAGGAGGGGAGAGAGGAGGAGGGGGGAGGGGGGGGGGGGAGGGGGGGGGGGGGAGGGGGAGAGGGGAGGAGGGAGGGGAGAGGGGAGGAGGGAGGGGGAGAGAGGAGGAGGGAGGGGGAGAGAGGAGTAGAGAGGTAGAGGAAGGAGTGGGAGAGATGATGGGGAGGAGAGAGAGTGGGGGAGAGAAGGGGAGAGATAGGGAGGGGGAGAGAGAAAATGCAAGGAGGGAGAAAGGATGTACGGAGAGGGGATGGAGGGGAGGGTTAAAGATGGAGAGAGAGAGGATGCAGGGAGGGGGAGAGGATGGAGGGGAGGGTTAAAGATGGAGATAGAGAGGATGCAGGGAGGGGGAGAGGATGGAGGGGAGGAGGATGGAGGGGAGGAGGTTGGAGGGGGAGGGAGAGGATACGGAGGGAGTGTGTACAGGGAGGGGGAGAGGATGGAGTGGAGGAGGATGGACGGGAGGAGGGGGAAGCGGAGGGAGAGGATACGGAAGGAGTGTGTACAGGGAGAGGGAGAGATGTATGCAGGGAGGGAACAATACATTACAAAACAGTGGGTGGGAGAATACAGGGAGAATGGAGGCAGAGGGGATGGTTTTGTTTATTGACACGTGTACCGAGGTACAGTGAAAGGTTGTTGTTGTGTGTAGATACATGATAAGGGAATAACGTTTAGTGCAAGTTAAAGCCAGCAAAGTCCGATCGAGGACAGTCCTCTGGTCACCAATCTGGTTGAGAATAGTTCAGGGGACACAAACATGCTGGAGAAACTCAGCGGGTGCAGCAGCATCTATGGAGCGAAGGAAATAGGCAACGTTTCGGGACATCTGAAGATGGGTTTTAAGTGCACATTTTGATGACTTTCCATTCTACTATAGAGATATAAAGTCTATAATAGACTTTAATTATATTTCTATGAATCTACAGATCTTGGCTGGGAACCTGGTGCTCACCAACATTGTTCCCAATTGGGTCCCGCACCTCCTAAGGCCGGTCCTGGTCTGGGCTGCTGGCCTTTGCCGAGGCAGCGTGAGGTGTAGATGGAGTCGATGGGAGGGAGAGTGATTATAGAGAGTAAGGAAAGAGAGAGATGGGGAGAGAGAAACGTCAGAGAAAGTGGGGGGGGGGGGGGTGAACACAGAGAGGGGTTGAGCAGAGGCTCATTTGTATCTGGGCTTCTTCTCGCTGTACAGATCCCGGTCACCGAAATTCAGATCCTGTGAAGAAAGACATTCACAAGTTATAGGAGTGGATTTAGGCCATTCAGCCCATCAAGTCTACACTGCCATTCAATCATGGCTGATCTATCCCTCCTAACCCTATTTTCCTGCTTTCTCCACATAACCCTTGACACCCGCACTAATCAAGAATCTATCTATCTCTGTCTTAATAATATCCACAGCCCTCTGTGGCAATGAGTTCCACTGAGTAACGACATTCTGTCTAAAGAGGTTCCTCCTCACTTTTTGAAAAGAACGCCCTTTAATTCTGGGGCTGCGCCCTCAGGTCCTAGACTCTCCCACTGGTGGAAATATCCTCTCCACATCCACTCTATCCAGGCCTTTCACTAACCTGTACGTTTCAATGAGGTACCCCCTCATCCTTCTAAACCCCAGCGAGTACAGGCCCAGTGCTGACAAACGCTCATCGTATGTTAGTTAACCCCCTCATTCCTGGGATCGTTCTTGTAAATCTCATCTGGACCCTCTCCAAGAAACACCGGTCACAGGAAGGGGCTGGAGGGGAGGGAGGTTGTTACAGAGATAATGAGGGAAGGGGGGATACAGAAACAGGGGGAAGGGGGGTGTATGGGGTGGATGGGTGGAGGTTAAACAGACAGGGAGGGGCAGCGAGACCTGGGTGTACTTGTACTCCGGCCACTGAAAGTTAGCGTGCAGGTACAGCAGGCAGTGAAGAAAGCTAATGGAATGCTGGCCTTCATAACAAGTGGATTTAAGTATAGGAATAAAGAGGTTCTTCTGCAGCTGTATAGGGCCTCTGTTGAGACCACATCTGTATTGTGTACAGTTTTGGTCTCCTAATCTGAGGAAAGACATTCTTGCCATAGAGGGAGTACAGAGAAGGTTCACCAGACTGATTCCTGGGATGTCAGGACTTTCATATGAAGAAAGACTGAATACACTCGGCTTGTACTCACTAGAATTTAGAAGATTGAGGGGGGTTTTTAGAGAAACGTACAAAAATCTTAATGGGTTGTACAGGCTAGATGCAGGAAGATTGTTCCCGATGTTGAGGAAGTCCAGAACAAGGGGCCACACAGTTTAAGGAGAAGGGGTAAATCTTTCAGGACCGAGATGAGAAAATCATTTTTCACACAGAGAGTGTTGAATCTGTGGAATTCTCTGCCACAGAAGGTAGTTGAGGCCACAGTTCATTGGCTATATTTACCTGGAGCAGTGCGTGCAGTTATGGTCTCCTAATCTGAGGAAAGACATTCTTGCCGTACAGGGAGTACAGAGAAGGTTCACCAGACTGATTCCTGGGATGTCAGGACTTCCATATGAAGAAAGACTGAATACACCCGACTTGTACTCACTAGAATATAGAAGATCGAGGGGATATCTTAGAGAAATGTACCTATATCTTAAGGGGCTGGTCAGGCTAGATGCAGGAAGATTGTTCCCGATGTTGAGGAAGTCCAGATCAAGGGGCCACACAGTTTAAAGATAAGGGGTAAATCTTATAGGGTCGAGAGTGGTGAATCTGTGGGATTCTCTACCACAGAAGGTAATTGAGGCCACAGTTCATTGGTTATATTTAAGAGGGAGTTAGATGTGGCCCTTGTGGCTAAAGGGATCAGGGGGTATCGAGAGAAGGCAGGTACAGGATACTGAGTTGGATGATCAGCCATGATCATATTGAATGGCGGTGCAGGCTCGAAGGGCCGAATGGCCTCTACTCCTGCACCTATATTCTATGTTTCTATATTTCAAGATGTCAGATTAAATGAATGAAGATTCCCGAAATGCACTCGTCAATTGAAACGAATAAACTGAACATTGGGATTTCAGGCGACTGCTCACGATTATCGAGATTGCGGAGAGATGGTGCGGATTGTACCAGGCCTGTAGCTTGCTTCCTCCCCCGGCACTAACTG
Organism: Amblyraja radiata; assembly: GCF_010909765.2. NCBI lineage: Eukaryota > Metazoa > Chordata > Chondrichthyes > Rajiformes > Rajidae > Amblyraja > Amblyraja radiata. Next base: position 84,857 of record NW_022630126.1, on the reverse strand, counting down.
TCCACTAGACAGAACATATAGACTGGATATCATCACCCATGATGACTGATGCCCTTTCCGTGAGGGAGGGAGGCACTTTGTGCCCGGACACAAAAGAGTTAACAGTAGATGTTGGTTCAGTGAGTGTAACTAACGTCAGTCTACACGGAGCCCGATTGTGTCACCCACCCACCCACTGGAGATTTGCCAGTTCCCAATATAAACCATTCCTGTTGTTGCTGGGATATGTGAGTGCTGGTGAGATCATCCCGCCCGTCACCCACAGACAGACAGACAGACAGAGAGCAGCAGCTCCATCCACAGAGGGAGAAAACCCATTGGGAATCTATCTGTGGACAATAAAGTGGGATGTTAGATGGATGTTTCGGAAACCGGGAATATTAGAGAGTGAAGTGAATGTCACCGAGTGTAATCGGGGAACAGTGAGAGAGTGCGTGCGGTGTTACACAAGTGGATCGGTCTGTGAAAACGGTAGACTGGGAAGTTACCGCCATGGAGAAGGGAGTCTTTTCATTGGCCGACCATGTTTTATATCCTGGGATCAGCTTAAGTGTTCGAATCTACTATGCACTCAGAGTTATACAGCCTGTCATTTATCCCGTGCTAGCCCTTGTTGCTCTTCCAGGTAAGTCCCCGTCCAAATTCCCGCGCAACAGCAGGTGAGAAGCGGCAGTGACGGGATCCGGTATAAATGTCTGTAGCTCGGACAATCCATGACGTACGTGTCCCTTGAAGACATCTTCCACAGAGTAATGGGTAATGTGTTGATGCTGCCTGTTTGTGGGGATCAGAGGTTTATCATTATGAAGTTGAAATGATTTGAGTCTAGGAGCAGGGAGGTTCTACTGCAGTTGTACAGGGTCTTGGTGCGACCACACCTGGAGTATTGCGTACAGTTTTGGTCTCCAAATCTGAGGAAAGACATTCTTGCCATAGAGGGAGTACAGAGAAGGTTCACCAGACTGATTCCTGGGATGCCAGGACTTTCATATGAAGAAAGACTGGATAGAAAAGGCTTGTACTCGTTAGAATTTAGAAGATTGAGGGGGGGGGGGGAACTTGTAGAAACTTACAACATTCTTCAGGGGTTGGACAGGCTGGATGCAGGAAGATTATTCCCGATGTTTGGGGAAGTCCAGAACAAGGGGCCACACAGTTTAGGGATAATGGGTTAGTCTTTTAGGACCGAGATGAGAATTTTTTTTTCATACACAGAGAGTGGTGAATCTGTGGAATTCTCTGCCACAGAAGGTAGTTGAGGCCAGTTCATTGGCTATATGTAAGAGGGAGTTAGATGTGGCCCTTGTGGCTAAAGGGATCAGGGGGTATGGAGAGAAGGCAGGTACAGGATACTGAGTTGGATGATCAGCCATGATCATATTGAATGGCGAATGGTGCAGGCTCGAAGGGCCGAATGGCCTCCTCCTGCACCTATTGTTTATGTTTCTATGTTTCTATATTCCTCCTCATCTCCTACCTAAAGGAACGCCCTTTTAATTGCGAGGATGTGACCTCTGGTCCTAGACTCTCCCACTAGTGGAACCATTCTCTGTGTAGTGGGTGGGAGAATACAGGGAGAATGGAGGCAGAGGGGATGGTTTTGTTTATTGACACGTGTACCGAGGTACAGTGAAAGGTTGTTGTTGTGTGTAGATACATGATAAGGGAATAACGTTTAGTGCAAGTTAAAGCCAGCAAAGTCCGATCGAGGACAGTCCTCTGGTCACCAATCTGGTTGAGAATAGTTCAGGGGACACAAACATGCTGGAGAAACTCAGCGGGTGCAGCAGCATCTATGGAGCGAAGGAAATAGGCAACGTTTCGGGACATCTGAAGATGGGTTTTAAGTGCACATTTTGATGACTTTCCATTCTAATATAGAGATATAAAGTCTATAATAGACTTTAATTATATTTCTATGAATCTACAGATCTTGGCTGGGAACCTGGTGCTCACCAACATTGTTCCCAATTGGGTCCCGCACCTCCTAAGGCCGGTCCTGGTCTGGGCTGCTGGCCTTTGCCGAGGCAGCGTGAGGTGTAGATGGAGTCGATGGGAGGGAGAGTGATTATAGAGAGTAAGGAAAGAGAGAGATGGGGAGAGAGAAACGTCAGAGAAAGTGGGGGGGGGGGGGGGGTGAACACAGAGAGGGGTTGAGCAGAGGCTCATTTGTATCTGGGCTTCTTCTCGCTGTACAGATCCCGGTCACCGAAATTCAGATCCTGTGAAGAAAGACATTCACAAGTTATAGGAGTGGATTCAGCCCATCAAGTCTACACTGCCATTCAATCATGGCTGATCTCTCCCTCCTAATCCTAATTTCCTGCTTTCTCCACATAACCCTTGACACCCGCACTAATCAAGAATCTATCTATCTCTGTCTAATAATATCCACAGCCCTCTGTGGCAATGAGTTCCACTGAGTAACGACATTCTGTCTAAAGAGGTTCCTCCTCACTTTTTGAAAGAACGCCCTTTAATTCTGGGGCTGCGCCCTCAGGTCCTAGACTCTCCCACTGGTGGAAATATCCTCTCCACATCCACTCTATCCAGGCCTTTCACTAACCTGTACGTTTCAATGAGGTACCCCCTCATCCTTCTAAACCCCAGCGAGTACAGGCCCCCAGTGCTGACAAACGCTCATCGTATGTTAGTTAACCCCCTCATTCCTGGGATCGTTCTTGTAAATCTCATCTGGACCCTCTCCAAGAAACACCGGTCACAGGAAGGGGCTGGAGGGGAGGGAGGTTGTTACAGAGATAATGAGGGAAGGGGGGATACAGAAACAGGGGGAAGGGGGGTGTATGGGGTGGATGGGTGGAGGTTAAACAGACAGGGAGGGGCAGCGAGACCTGGGGTGAACTTGTACACCGGCCACTGAAAGTTAGCGTGCAGGTACAGCAGGCAGTGAAGAAAGCTAATGGAATGTTGGCCTTCATAACAAGAGGATTTCAGTATAGGAGTAAAGAGGTTCTTCTGCAGCTGTATAGGGCTCTGTTGAGACCACATCTGTATTGTGTACAGTTTTGGTCTCCTAATCTGAGGAAAGACATTCTTGCCATAGAGGGAGTACAGAGAAGGTTCACCAGACTGATTCCTGGGATGTCAGGACTTCCATATGAAGAAAGACTGAATACACTCGGCTTGTACTCACTAGAATTTAGAAGATTGAGGGGGAGTTTTAGAGAAACGTACAAAAATCTTAAGGGGTTGGATAGGCTAGATGCAGGAAGATTGTTCCCGATGTTGAGGAAGTCCAGAACAAGGGGCCACACAGTTTAAGGAGAAGGGGTAAATCTTTCAGGACCGAGATGAGAAAATCATTTTTCACACAGAGAGTGTTGAATCTGTGGAATTCTCTGCCACAGAAGGTAGTTGAGGCCACGGTTCATTGGCTATATTTACCTGGAGCATTGCGTGCAGTTATGGTCTCCTAATCTGAGGAAATACATTCTTGCCGTACAGGGAGTACAGAGAAGGTTCACCAGACTGATTCCTGGGATGTCAGGACTTCCATATGAAGAAAGACTGAATTCACCCGGCTTGTACTCACTAGAATATAGAAGATTGAGGGGGGATCTTAGAGAAACGTACCAATATCTTAAGGGGCTGCACAGGCTAGATGCAGGAAGATTGTTCCCGATGTTGAGGAAGTCCAGATCAAGGGGCCACACAGTTTAAGGAGAAGGGGTAAATCTTATAGGGTCGAGAGTGGTGAATCTGTGGGATTCTCTACCACAGAAGGTAATTGAGGCCACAGTTCATTGGCTATATTTAAGAGGGAGTTAGATGTGGCCCTTGTGGCTAAAGGGATCAGGGGGTATCGAGAGAAGGCAGGTACAGGATACTGAGTTGGATGATCAGCCATGATCATATTGAATGGCGGTGCAGGCTCGAAGGGCCGAATGGCCTCTACTCCTGCACCTATATTCTATTTTTCTATATTTCAAGATGTCAGATTAAATGAATGAAGATTCCCGAAATGCACTCGTCAATTGAAACGAATAAACTGAACATTGGGATTTCAGGCGACTGCTCACGATTATCGAGATTGCGGAGAGATGGTGCGGATTGTACCAGGCCTGTAGCTTGCTTCCTCCCCCGGCACTAACTGTCCACTAGACAGAACATATAGACTGGATATCATCACCCATGATGACTGATGCCCTTTCCGTGAGGGAGGGAGGCACTTTGTGCCCGGACACAAAAGAGTTAACAGTAGATGTTTGTTCAGTGAGTGTAGCTAACGTCAGTCTACACGGAGCCCGATTGTGTCACCCACCCACCCACTGGAGATTTGCTAGTTCCCAATATAAACCATTCCTGTTGTTGCTGGGATATGTGAGTGCTGGTGAGATCATCCCGCCCGTCACCCACAGACAGACAGACAGACAGAGAGCAGCAGCTCCATCCACAGAGGGAGAAAACCCATTGGGAATCTATCTGTGGACAATAAAGTGGGATGTTAGATGGATGTTTCGGAAACCGGGAATATTAGAGAGTGAAGTGAATGTCACCGAGTGTAATCGGGGAACAGTGAGAGAGTGCGTGCGGTGTTACACAAGTGGATCGGTCTGTGAAAACGGTAGACTGGGAAGTTACCGCCATGGAGAAGGGAGTCTTTTCATTGGCCGACCATGTTTTATATCCTGGGATCAGCTTAAGTGTTCGAATCTACTATGCACTCAGAGTTATACAGCCTGTCATTTATCCCGTGCTAGCCCTTGTTGCTCTTCCAGGTAAGTCCCCGTCCAAATTCCCGCGCAACAGCAGGTGAGAAGCGGCAGTGACGGGATCCGGTATAAATGTCTGTAGCTCGGACAATCCATGACGTACGTGTCCCTTGAAGACATCTTCCACAGAGTAATGGGTAATGTGTTGATGCTGCCTGTTTGTGGGGATCAGAGGTTTATCATTATGAAGTTGAAATGATTTGAGTCTAGGAGCAGGGAGGTTCTACTGCAGTTGTACAGGGTCTTGGTGCGACCACACCTGGAGTATTGCGTACAGTTTTGGTCTCCAATCTGAGGAAAGACATTCTTGCCATAGAGGGAGTACAGAGAAGGTTCACCAGACTGATTCCTGGGATGCCAGGACTTCATATGAAGAAAGACTGGATAGAAAAGGCTTGTACTCGTTAGAATTTAGAAGATTGAGGGGGGGGGGGGGAAATTATAGAAACTTACAACATTCTTCAGGGGTTGGACAGGCTGGATGCAGGAAGATTATTCCCGATGTTTGGGGAAGTCCAGAACAAGGGGCCACACAGTTTAGGGATAAGGGTTAGTCTTTTAGGACCGAGATGAGAATTTTTTTTTCATACACAGAGAGTGGTGAATCTGTGGAATTCTCTGCCACAGAAGGTAGTTGAGGCCAGTTCATTGGCTATATGTAAGAGGGAGTTAGATGTGGCCCTTGTGGCTAAAGGGATCAGGGGGTATGGAGAGAAGGCAGGTACAGGATACTGAGTGGATGATCAGCCATGATCATATTGAATGGCGAATGGTGCAGGCTCGAAGGGCCGAATGGCCTCCTCCTGCACCTATTGTTTATGTTTCTATGTTTCTATATTCCTCCTCATCTCCTACCTAAAGGAACGCCCTTTTAATTGCGAGGATGTGACCTCTGGTCCTAGACTCTCCCACTAGTGGAACCATTCTCTGTGTAGACTTGTTTTCTTTTTTTTTTTTTTTTTTTTTTTTTTTTTTAATATTTTATTTTATTAGAAGTAAGTACAGTCATATGGCACCAAAGTGCCTAATATATATTTTCATAATACATTTTATGTACAACTTCTTTTTTTTTTTTTTGTTACACTGAAAAAAGATTAGAATAATAAAAAGAAGTTAGATAGTAAAGGATAGAAAGATGTGAAATATATAGTGTGTGAAAAAAGAAAACGAGTAAATGAAGAAGTTGCGAGAGAGAATAGAGAGAAGAAAGAAAAAAAGAGGAGATCATTATTTATAGTCTTGGCCAACCCTCGTCCAGTCCTGAAACAGTTATTTTTTACAATTGTGTTGCATCATATGATTCCAAAAAAACGACGAATGGAGACCAACTCGTTATGAATTGGTCTGATTTATCCATTAGGAGGAATCGCATTTCCTCAAGATGAGCGGTGTCCAACATACTTGCAATCCACATTTTAAGCGTTGGTATTGATGTACCCTTCCAAAATTTAAGAATTAATGTTTTTGCTATTATTAAACCCATAGTTAAGGATAGATTTTGAGATGTGTTCAATTTATTCCATCTTCCATTACGCCAAATATAATCATTTCAGTATTAGGTTCCATTCTTGTCTTGAATAATTTTGTAAATATTTCAAAAATATCATTCCAAAATCTATAAAGTTTTATGCAGGAGACTAAGGACGTGTGTTATAGTTGGCCTTTTGGGCTAGACATTTATCACAAGTGGCGGATATATTTGGATAAAATTTGTTCAATCTTGTTTTTGAGTAATATAATCTATGTCAATTTTAAATTGAATTAAATTATGTCTTACATTAATTGAACATTTGTGAATATATATCAGGTATTTTTCCATTTAACCTTCGTAATTTTTATCATTAGTTCCCGTTCCCACTCTTCTCTAAGTATCTCTGTCGATGGTAGGTCTATATTTAGAATACTATTATATAAATATGATATTAATTTTTGTGAGTCAGCTTCAATATTCATTGCTCTTCCCAATAAGTCAGGAGTTACTTTTTGATATCCTTGTATTATTTTTTCACGAATCGCAAATCTGAAGATATTTAAAATATTGGTTGTTTCAATTTAAATTTTAATTGTAATTGTTGGAATGATAGTAAGTTTCCCATTTCATACATATCCCCGATCCTTCTAATTCCGAGACTTTCCCATTGGTTATATGTCTTATCAATAAGAGATGGTTAAATAAAGGGTTATTCGCTATTGGCATTAACAGTGATAGATTTCTTAATTTTAAAGATAATTTATTTGTTTCCAAAATTCTTATTGTACCATATATAATTGGGTTCTCTTATATATTGTGTTTATTCAGTGTTTTTGGGGAGATAGAGGGATCGTTCCTATATTACTAGGATGGCAATCCTCCTTCTCCATTTTTATCCATTCTGTCGTTGGGTAGAAACTATCCAACCAATAAATCATATTCTTAATATGCACTGCCCAGTAATAATACATAAAATTCGGAAGTGAAAGTCCCCCGACCTCTTTTGGTTTACATAAGTGTTTTTTTTGTGATTCTATGTGATCTATCGTCCCAAATATCATTAGTAATATTAGAGTCTAATTTTTTAAAAAAGTATTTTGGTATATATACCGGTATAGATTGAAATAGGTTATAGTAATTGTGGTAGGAAGATCATTTTTATTGCATTTATTCTACCTAATAATGATAAGGGAAGTGTTTTCCAAATTTAATCAACGTATTAAGTTTATTTAATAAAGGCATGAAATTAGCATTGAATAATGCTTTATATTTTCTAGTAATCTGAATACCCAAATATTTAAATTTTTCTGTTGCGATTTTAAAGGGGAACTTCAGTAAGTGTGTAGGTTCTTGAGGTTTTAATGTCATGATTTCACTTTTATTCCAGTTTATTCTATATCCAGAAAAAGACCCAAATTCCTCTATTAAGTTTAATAAATTTGGTATGCTCGTTTGTGACTTTGTAATATATAAAAGTATATCGTCTGCATATAATGAGATTTTATTCTTTGAGTCTCTGGTATTATAGCCCTGAATATTCGGATGAATTCTTCTACTTTCAGCCAGGGGTTTCAATCATAAGGGCAAATAGCAGGGGTGATAGTGCACATCCCTGCCTATTACCCCTTGATAGTTGAAATTTTTGAGAACATGTTATTAGTTAAAATTCTTGCCATCGGTTTATCATATAATAATTTTACCCATCTTATAAAATTCTCTCCCATATTAAATTTTTGTAGTACTTTATATAAGTATTGCCACTCTACCTGATCAAATTGCTTTCTCTGCATCCAAAGAAATAATTGATATATCTTCTTCCTCTACTTTATGCGAGTACATTATATTAAACAGACGTCTCAGATTATTAAATGAGTCTCTTTTAGGTATAAACCCCGTTTGATCAGGGTTTATCAATTTACTAATATATTTGCTTAATCTTCTTGATAAAATCTTTGCTAAAATTTTCTGATCGTATTTAAAGTGATATAGCTCTGTACGAGCCCGGATCTTGCTAAATCTTTATCTTTTTTTGGAATAAGTGTAATAGTTGATTCTGTTAGTGTTTCAGGTAGTTTGTTTTCTTTAAAAGCATGGGAGTATAAATTAAATAAATAAGGGGTTGTTATCTCCTGAATTTTTTTATAAAATTCATTATTAAAACATCTGGTCCCGGTGTCTTACCATTTTTCAGCGATTTATTGTTTCACCTATTTCTTTGATTGTAATTTGTGCTCCTAATTCCTCTTGTTCCAAAAGGTCCAGTATTGGAAGATACAATTATCTAGAATTTTTTTTATTTTACTATCTTCTCTTTTAATTTTAGATGTATATAAGTTTTGATAAAATTGGGCAAATCTAATTATTAATATCTTTAGGTAGTATTAGTAATTCACCTTTCTTGATTCTAATTTTTGGTTATAGTATTTCCTTTTCTTGTTTTTTTCAATTGGCGAGCTAAATCTTATGTGGTTTGTCACCAAACTCAAAATGTTCCTGTTTTGTCATTTGGAATAGTCTTATTACCCTTGCCGATAAAATTCGATTAAGTTTAAATTTCAGTAATATTATCTTATTGTGTTTATCTGTCGTGGAATCTTTGGCATTATCCATCTCTAACTGTCTGATTTCTTGTTCTAACTACAATTGTTCTGTCTTATTCTTTTTATTTTGAAAACTTGATATGAAATTATAATTCCTCTCATAAATGCTTAAAAGTTTCCCATAATAAAGAGGCAAAGTCCGGTATATCATTTTATCGAATAAAATAAAGTTCCATTTGTTGTTTTAATATATGATAGCCTTGCACGTAATTAAAATATGTGTATTAACCCTCAAAAAAATTTTTGCCCGGCAGTACCTCAAATATTATGAAATGGCAACGGGGAGTGATCTGAGGTATACTAATTGGTGTATGTTGGGTTGTTTGTAGATGCATTACATCAATCCACTAAAAAAATAATCAATCTGAAAAGGTTTTATGCACCGAAGAGTAAAACAGAGTATCCCCTTCCAAACTGGAGTAAGCAGATCTCCCAGACATCATATATTCTTATTTTTTATATATTGAGTAGAAGTTGCTAGTTTTTCGATTTTAATTTACTCTTCTTTGTTTGTCTGATTATAGATATGAATCTAAAACACAGTTAACGTCCCC